>NC_046384.1:10440222-10740222 GCF_011125445.2 Fundulus heteroclitus
ACTGAAACATGACTGCAGGATCATATCCCTGACCCCAGCGTCTCTATCTGCCAGCCTTTCTGACCATTCAAGCAGACAGAGATTTAGAGTGGCAAGAGCAAAGTTGGTGGATTGGCAGTGCTAGGGAACAACAAATGGTTTCATCCAGGACGTGACATTGTGAAGTTTCATCTCTGCAGTCTTAGAAGCAAGTTATGATCCTCATTATTTACCCAGAGAGTTCACCAGTGTTATTTTAGCAACAGTCTACATTCCACCATCACCTGTTGTAGACACTGCTAGACAAATTAAAACTCTGGATTTGTTTTATGCAAATGTTAAAGACTCATACATCTCTAAAGCAATACCTCCTTTTGCAAATCAGATCCTAATCCAGTTTTTCTCTGTTCAAAATATACGCCTCATTTTCAGAGGCAACCTGCAGTACCGAAAGAGAACTGTGAAGAGATGATCATAGGAAGTCGAAGAAGCTCTTAAGGGTTGCTTTCAGGCAACAGACTGGGATGCACTGTGCCAGCTACACAGGGATGACATCAATGCCATGACTGTGTGTGTTACTGACTATATAAACCTCTGTGTGGACAACACCATCCCCACCAGAACAGTGAAATGCTTCCCCAACAAAAAACCCCGGATCACCACTCAGTGACCTGAAGGAACTGCTGAATGAGGAAAAAGAGCCTCCAGGAAATGAGACAAGGAAGTACTGAGGAGTATACAGAAGCAACTCAAAGCCAAGACAGAAGAAAACAAGGAGGTGAACAGGAAGAAGCTGGAAAGCAAGCTCCAGAAGAACAATATAAAAGATGCGTGGTCAGGGACGAAGACGATTACAGGCCTCAAGCAGAAGGAGGATCGGAAAGATTTGGGTCTAGACAGAGCCAATCAGTTGAACACATTGAAGGGTAGGCAATGAAAGGGGGACCCGTCCGGTCCTGATTTGACTCATTTCGTGGGATACACCCTATATTCTTGGATGGAAAACGGTGGGTCTTTCGACTTTGTCATTCCTGGACGTTTGAAATGTTTGCATGTTTGGATTCGGGATACTTGGATTTCTACTTACTGGATTTGGTGGATTTTTGATGTATCAGCAAATACAGCGGATGTCGGTAGCCATTTGGCCTTGATCAGGCTGCCGGCTGCAAATGACGTGCTCACTAAGGCGGTGAACGGACAGTTCTGGAAGGTGGAGGAGCAGACGCCGAAAAGCTGGATGTGCTGGTACGCAGACTGGCTTCGGTGGTTGAACTCAAAGGGGTGAATGGATAAAATCTGGAAGTGAAGCACGGAAAAGCCCAACAATTTGGAAAATTGGATTTCACCATTTGGAGCCAGCAAAAGACTTAAAGCTGACAGGAAAGTCAGGGCAGCTTGTCTCATAACAAATAACATATTTGGTTTATGCCCTCCCTATCTAATCACTCCTGGATTGTTATGGCGGAGAATGCTCAGAACTCTACCCTGCTCCCTCCTCCCCCGCTGACACCTGCGGATGCTTTCTGAACTGTTGGCCGGCTGATAACATCAAGGACAATGGCCTCTTGAGAGTGTTCATGGAAATATAAACATTTTCACCCAAACAGACACACATAACTGATGCTCATATAAACTGATTAAGTCGTAATCTCTCATACTGTATCCTGTTATAGGATAAAGTATGAGTTGTGTTTTTTCCCTCCCACGTTCCTTTTTTTGTGGCCTCTATCTTTTCACAGAGTAATGGCAGCGCCATGTGGGCACCGTGTAAGGCGGTCTCCCCCTGAAATGTTTGTGATGTTTGTTTGTTTATGTTATGGCGATTGTACTGAAACAACAATTTCCCTCTGGGATTATTAAAGTACTTCTGATTCTGATTCTCAAAAGTATCATCTATACAGGTGCAACCAGCCCTTTTAATGACTTCATGATGCCAAAGTGGCCCAATATAAAACTGAGTTTGACACCCCTGATGTGGGTACACGAAGATGAACACTGTAAATGTTCATAAACGAGTAATAAAAAATGTCTTCCACACAAGAGGACGCCTAATCTAGTCTCCGTGTGGACATGGACTGTTAGGTGTTTTGTATTAATTAGCTGATTAGAGGACTGCAGGAGTTTCCCATACTTAACTTTTTTACAATGTTCTAATTTTCTCAGATACTGAACTTTGTTAATAACTATAAGATATAATCATCAAAATACCAAAAAATAATGGATTGTAATATTTCACTCTACATTATGTGAGTTTCACATTCTGAAAGGAGTGATCAAACATCTGGAACATTTTCTAAGGTATTTAAATTTTTTGAGATGCAGCTGTAAAACAAATCTCTGCTCATCTCCAAAAACTCACAATTAAACGTGTGTAAATGGATCTAAATCCAACTAAATGAAACAGGATGAAATGGTGAGGAAAAGTTGCATCAGTGTTCAGATCAGCAGTGAGGAAGCAGGGCGTATTTTAGGGAGGATAAATGAGGCGTCTTCATGCAGGTTCGTGTCCTCTCCTCCCTGATGGACGGCGGTGGGGACTCCTCTCTGTGCTTTCCTCACCAAAACTCCTCCTGCAGGAGGCTGAGGGTGCCCCTCTCTGACTCCGCTCTGTTCCACACATTGCTGACTCTCGTCTCCCTGCTCACCGTCATGCTCAACCTGCTGGTCGTCGTCTCCATCTCCCACTTCAGGCAGCTGCACACCCCCACCAACGCCCTGCTGCTGTCGCTGGCTGTGTCTGACCTGGTGGTGGGGCTGCTGGTAATGCCCATCGAGGGGCTGCGCTACCTGGAGACCTGCTGGCTGATGGGCAGGCTGATGTGTGCTCTGACTCCGTATGTGTCTTACTGTATGATCTCTGCCTCTCTGGGCCACATGGTGCTTATATCTGTGGACCGCTACGTGGCCATCTGTGACCCGCTCCGTTACCCCACTAGGATCACACTGGTTAATGTGAAGGTCTGCGTTTCTCTCTGCTGGGTGTGTTCGATGCTCTACAACGGGCTGATCCTGATGGGTCACCTGGCCCAGCCTAACAGGTTCCGCTCCTGCCACGGAGAGTGTATTGTAATTATCAACCATGTTTCAGGAACTGTTGATCTCTTCGTCACCTTCATCGCTCCCTGTACCGCCATGGTTGCTCTTTATTTCAGGGTGCTTCTGGCGGCTCTCTCTCAGCTGCGTCTCATCCGTTCACAGACAGCAGCTGCTGCGGTGAAAACGGCTCAAGCTGTCTCGAGATCTGAGTGGAAAGCAGCCAGGACCCTGGCCGTTGTGGTTGCTGCGTATGTTATCTGCTTCTGTCCTTACTTCTATCCTTCTTTTGCCGGCGAGGTCACATCCAACAGCTTTTCCTACTTTGCTGCTCTGTCTTGGATCATGATGCTGAACTCCACCATAAATCCCCTCATTTATGCTTTCTTCTACCCCTGGTTCAGAAAAGCTATCAAACTCATCCTGACCCTAAAAATACTGCAGCCTGACTCCTGCCAAGTGAAGATCCTGTAGGAAGAGCTGACCTCAGGTCAGATGTGGGATTGTTTTTCTGTTGTAAATATTTAAGTTTTAAGATGCTCACTTTAATATCAGGTCTATATTTACTGTGTGATCAGACTTCATGTAGACCAAATTAAACACGCTAAAGCCTCCACCAGTGGAGGCTTTGGCAGCTCTGTTTTTAATAGATCTTACATGGGGAAAAAAATCAGTGACCAGAACATTTCTAGAAAAACTCTACTGTCACCCCATCGTGCTGACTTTGTGGCCTTCCTCACACTACTGGCTAGACGTATTACACTGATGCACCCACACATTCTCACTGGATAAAAGATGCCGTTTCTTTCATGAAATTGGGAAACATTAGGTATTCTCTGAAAGGCTCTGAAGTCACATTTTCCAGAATCTGGTCACTGCTTTTGGATCATGCGGTGTCTTTGACACTCGATGTGACTCCATGAGTTGTGATCCCCCTCATCCCCTAGTAATTCTCTCATTCGCTCCATCTAACCTACAACAAAGATAGTTGCACAGAATAAATGAAGTCTTTTAGATGCCCAGTTTATTTTTGCTATTTGTTCTTCTCTCTTTATTCTTTAGTTATCTGGTTCTTATCCACTTACTTATGGAAATATTTGCTGGGTTTTTGTGTCCTTTGTTTTTTTTTTTTTTATCTGTGGCTTTTGTTTTGTCTTTTATTGGTTCAGGTTAATTTTTCAACTTATTGTTTAATGTTATAACATGGATGTCCATATATTGTGTTCATTGTTGTGTTAAAATAAGAAATAAATCATAGAAAGAAAATTATTATGTCAAAGAGCCTTTAATTAGGCAGTTTGATCCGTTCATATGACTTAATCAGGTAAAAACTAGAAATAATGTGAATGGCCTTGTTACCATTCAGTGAAATAAATCCACTAAATAAGTGGATTAATTTCTCAAAAAAGTCGTATTCCTTCTTACACATAAATCTATTTTCAATCAGTGCTTTTATAACAGTGTAATGAATGATTCATTTGTTGTTTTCTATTTAAGAATGAGCTTGTTTGGCCTTTTATCTATTATGTTTGGATTATTACCACAGAGACAAACACAAAACTGTTTTTGTGTTGTTTTTTATTATGACTGTTGTTTTTTTATTATGACTGTTGTGGCTCTTTCTCCCCTGCTTTTTTGCACATAAATAAAAAAGAATTGTGAATGTAAAACACATTTTTGTTCAGATTTCCAATGTAATTTTACTGCCAAAGCATCACAACTTGCTATAAATCTAAATAAAAAGCATGGAGACTATTTGCTAGAACAGACTTTGCCACTTTGAAAAATTTAAAACTGAAGCTTTAATCCATGTTGTAAAGTTTTTCCCCCAGTCGTATATATACTGTATTTATCAGCAACAATGCATGAAAACATAGTGGACATCGCATACATGTGAGGTACTATCTATGATGTCACATTTTAAATAATCCAATATAGAATTGTGCATTTAGATAAATCTAACAAGTCCCACTTCATTAAACAAAGCTATTAAAATTAGTGCAGTCTTGCTTTAGCCAGGTCAGGCTGGACGTAAATGTTCGGAAAGCTGTAATCATTTAACAGATTTCCAACGCTCAGGATTTTTCGTATTTGACAACCAACAGAAAATGTGTGCATTGCACAACATTACTTGACATTGAGTAATGCACATTGATGCAATCCATTTATAATAATGCAATTCTTATTTCAAAGTAATCATTTGTAAATTTATACCAAATACCTTTGGCAAAACAAGATAAGTAAATGAAAAAAAGAAGTGAAATATCACAAAAGAAAAGAGGTTTGAGAAATAAAGATGCATTTAAAGGGTGAAAATGTGTTGGTGAATATTTTCTAGACCGTATTTACCAAGGAGCCAATGTTTTTCTTTTTTTTTCTTTTTTTTTTTAATAATTAAACCAGGAAAAACTGAGCAAAATGTAATCGTTTGATATATTAAGTGAGCTACAGAGCCAAAGAGCCTCTTCTGTCTTTGGAACTGCAGGTTGCAGACCCCTGAAAACTGTGATCCTGTCTTAATACGGCTGAAGCTAAAAGTGAAACACATTCATTTTAAAATTATTATTAAAATTTAAAGCTAAAAAATTGAAAGGGCCCAAGGGACCAACCAGTAACGATTTCTGTTCCTGCACATATCATCATAAGAAATTGATTCAGTTTTATGTCTTTAGTAAAGAGGCCCTGACCAGTTCAACAGGGGCGTTGGTCCCTGTTTGTCCCTGTCTAGAACCGCCCATCATTTTCTGTCACCCTTGTTACAATAAGTCGTTTTTTTCCGATAAAAGGGCGGTTTACAAACCTCTGATGAACCTAGCTTCATACAGCTTTATTATAGATCTGCAACAAGAGAGTAATTAGACAGAAGAAGCTAAAGGCCGGTTGCTTTATTTACTTTACTCATTCAGGAAAGAACTTAAAAAAGGAAATTGAAGTTCTCTTTGAGCCACCTCAATTAACTGCATGTTAGTTACGTTACCCAGCTTTATGTATCAGGACATAACATAACGTGGCCTGAAAACCCACTTTTTTAAGAGAGCTTTTAATTGAACTCTTGCCCTTTTACTTATTGTCTTTGTTTATTTTATCATGCTCTCCATGTGTTTTTATTTAGCACTTACCTGTTTTACTATTTAGCACTTTGGGATTTGTATAAATATTAAGTGTTACAAATCCAATGTATTATTATTATTATTAACAATTATCTTCTTTATTAACGATGTTAAAACATCGCACACAAAAGCAAAAGCACACCACAGACAAAGAAGTAGCTAAAATGGGAAACCTGTGAATGAAAAACTACGTTACACCCTTGTGGCTTCCATAGGATTTAGGAGGGAAAGTAGCAGCCAGGTGTTGCTGATAAGATGCTCTGAAGAACCGATCATCAGCCAGTCAGAGCTCCTCAATAAAAGCCGGTTTGCTGGTCAGAAGCATACATGTCTGTAATCACAATGCCATGGTGGTAAAGACATGACAAAGGACCTTAGAGATCAATCTGGGAAGAAGGATAAGGTCATCTCCAAATACTTTTAAGTTTATCTCTACAGAGAGAAAGAATATATGACAAGTGGAAAAGAAATAAGCTGCAATTTCACTCAAAGGTCAAAGCGTGCAGCACTTCTCCTCAGACGCTACAGACCTCAAATTATAAACTTCATGACAGAAGTAAATAAAAAAAGGCTGAAAAAGCATGAAAAAAAGCCTGTTCTTTTCCAAAATATGTGGCTAAATGTCCAACAGACGAAGCTTGGCCCAAACTGGGTCTGAGACTGGACAATGATCCAAAACACAGCAGCAGCTCCACAACAGAATAGCTGGAAGAGAAAAGTCCTGACCTGGACCGGATGACAGAGCTGCTGTGGGAGAGCTGGACGTGACCGTACCGCCACAAACTTCAGCAAACTGAAGCCACGTCGTAGGAAGGAGGAGAAAGAAAACTTACACAATGAAGGACAGACAGACGACACTAAGAGCTCAACAAGCGGCTGAATCACTGGATATTTCTAAAATGTCACAATAATTGAAATTCATCAGTTGAATCAAACCATGGAGTCAAAACAAGGGACTGTAAAGCTGAAGATGCAGCAGTGAATGATAAACTAGATGGAAAGCTTTTCACTCTGGTCGTCCTACACACCTTGAACACCAGATGGCGGTAGAGTGACTTTCTGTTGACTGCCACACATTAGCAACAGAACAAGGTTTAGAAAAATGACAGAGCTTCTGTCTAAACAGCTTGTTTATTAGTGAACTGTTGCTGCTGCTGTGTGACAACGTTGGTGTCATGTATTTAAATTTAGATTTGTCTATGGGACCATAATTCAATATCAATATATATCAATTACATATACATTTGCAATACCGTTCTTTAACTGTAATATGCAATTACCTTCCACTGCACTTTAATTTAAATAGCTTCTGTCCAAACTTTATTTATTCATTTTATAGTAATAGCTACCTGTATATTATGCTCACAATTCTGCCTATAGTAATAGCCATCTGTACATATATTCATAGTACATGTAAACTCTGTTATAATAACAATCATCTGTTTATTATCCTATTGTACATATCTGTAAAACTGTATTTATAGTAATATCCACCTGTATATTATATCTGAAACATATCCAGCTGTAAATTTAGTTCACAATACTAGTTATCTATATATTATACTCATAGGACAAATATAATCAGCAAAATTCTGTTTATAATAGTATACATCTCTATATTTATTCAGTAATAACCCATGTCCTGTACATATGGAACCATTATTTATCCTGCACTTGCTGCTATTGCGCTTCTGGTTAGACCTAAACTGCACTTGTTGCCTTGTACCTGTACCTGTGTAATGACAGTAAAGTTGAATCTAATCTAATCTAAATATCGAGATATAAATTTATTCAGTAAAGGTGATATGACATTTACAATATTTCAATATACATTACAATCAATCAATCAATCAATCAATCAATCAATCAATCAATCATTATCCCAGACACAAGGTTGGAGTAAAATCAGAAAAATAAAAACACATACAAAAAGATAAATAAGAGCAGGTTCTAAAAAACAACAAAAAAAGCACCATACTGTTCACCGAGTCACAAATAATGACGCCAGTGATTCCACAATCTCCAGGTGAATCTGTCTGTACTCAGTGTTGGATTTACTAAAACTGCAATTATACCATTCAATAACACAGCTAGCCTACATGTACACCTGTACATAAAGTTTCTAAGCACAGCAGGACATGTGGGTACAGCAACATTTGCTAACATAAGGCTAGCACTACTCAACCTAGGTAGTTAGACTAGTAGCCTTATAGCATCGTGTGCTACATGCAGTTTCTGCATGCCGCCTCTTTTGTATTGTCACCACAGATGGGCAGCATACATGGGAGTACAAAAGGCTTTAAAAAGAGCTGTTTTTGCAGAGGGAGAACACATCCCAAATTTTCTGATCAGCATAGTAGCTTGTGCCTACATTGTCAGACAGGTCATCTTTTATGTAAAGTATTTAAACTCTACATATGTTGAGGACAGCACCAGACAGGGGTTATTAAATGCTTATCTGGTTTACTTCTAAAAATCTGAATGTTGCTCCTTTGGCATTATACTTTATGTCAAAGTCATAAAAATGTTGAGAGCACACCCTTAATAGTTGTTGAAGGCCAGCTCTGTATGGACATACCAACCAAGTCATCCGCGTACATCAGATGGTTGATTATGTAGTCACCAACTAGACGGCCTGTTTTACAACTATTTAAAAGCTTTGATAGTTCATCCATATATATTAAAGAGTTAATCTCCCTGTCTGACTCTGGTGCCAACATTAAATGCATCAGAAACAGTATTACCCCATTTTACATACATTACCTGATGCCCGTACCAATAAACAGGAATTCTAATTAAATATTTTGGTACTCCTCTGTTATTTATGTGAAACAGCTGTTGATGATTCACATGGTCAAATGCTTTCGAGGCATCAATAAAACATAATAATATTGTAGTGTTGTGCCTGTTATACAAATCTATGATCTCTTAACATAAAAATGCACATGTCTGTGCCGTGTTTAGGTTTAAAACCAGATTAGTTGTCAGAGGTCAGGACAAATTCCTCCAACCTATTCAGTAAAATCCTTTCTAGGACATTTGACAGACTAGCTAGTGCTATGGGTCGGTAATTCTCCAGAGAACTAATCTTACCAGCTATGTCCTTAATAATGGATAATAGTATAATGGATAGCATTGAATTAGGTAGCAACTATATATGTCCCCCTCTACAAAAGCACGACTTTTTACACAATTAAACAGCTCAGTGTAGTGCTCCTGCCATAAGTTAGTAATCTCTTTAATATCACTGATGCCATCAATAGTAGTTGGGAGTGATGCTTTGCAGTTATTTTCTTAATTTATTTTCAAAAGCCATTGACATTGTTTTTTAGCTTTCTTCTTTCGTTTCTCTTTATAAATCCTAAGTCATATTTAAAATTTGCATTTGCCTGTTTCTTATACTCAAAGTCTTATTTAGTCTATGATCATAGCATTCACTCATAGATGTTCTGGTTTTTAATGTAATTTTATGTTTTTTTAAAGCAAATATTTCTAAAATGTTATATTGAAATAGTTTTATATATATGGCAAGATAATTGTCATGCGTTTGTACGGGCATCTGTTGTGGGCATTCTTTGCAGTCTTTCTGAGGCTTTTACTTTGTTTATATCAATATCATACTTATATTGTATCGACAGAAATTAAGAAATATATCGTGACATAAGTTTTGGCCATATCGTCCAGCCCTAGATTTATCTAAATGCTCTTATGGTTCTGCACACAAAGCATCCATGCTCAATTGGGTAAATAACAACCAAAGCATACTTCAGCAAACTCCAGATTACTGCTTTAAATTAATATAATTATCACATCAAAGCTTTTACTCTTGTCAAGATTTCCCAATTTGAAGAAAGTCTCACTCACAATAACATCATGAGTGAAAATCTATCAGGCTTTACGCTGGGTCGTTGTACCATAACAGCTGAGGGGAACAACCACATTAATGTTTCAAACAAGGAGCTCTGTGTGTCTACATCTAACCAACGTAAGCCTCAGTTGTACCTTGTTGTAGCAGTTGTGTGTGTTTTTTTTAAAGAGTTCAGCTGTGATGAACCCTGCTGGCTTTTATTCCTGCACACAGTGTCTTGTTTTAAACAGTAGACAGCGCTGTTTCTGACTTCTGGTAGCAGAAAAAGAGTAATTTGTTGAGTATATGCGTTCTCTTTCTAGTTAAAGTCTTAAAACATCCAGAAATATTTAATACCTCTGTGAGAATATGCTTAAATAAAGAAATCGTCTACCTTTGTGTTAACGCTCCTTCTGTCCAGTGAGCACTGATGGGCAAGGAAGATGTGCACGACTGTCCAGTTTTATAAAAAAATATTTAAAGGAGACCTAGGCTCAATGTTAGGGACCATTTTATTTTCAATTTTAATTATCTTGGGAAGAATATGTCTACATTTAAAACGTTTGAGATCCTGTTTTATTTTCACGTTTGTGTTTGGTGGGGCTCTTTTTATTTTATATTTTTTCTCGTTTGTGTTTATTAGTTATACCCATTCCCTGCGACTCACAGGTGCGGGCTGTTCTTCATTTGTTATCACATGTTTTTACATTCAGTAATGACAAAAACAGTATTTGGGCAACCATGTCTTGGTTTTATATTTTTTTGTTTTTTTTAGTGAAACTCTTGTTTCAATGAAGCTTTATTCCAACTTGCCCTGCTTGAACTTTGGGTCCTTAAACCAGGTTCACCTCAGAAAACATCAAAATGCACGACAATCTAAATTAAAAACTGTGGGACAGAATACAAAATATAGTGATTGTGGCCCAAAGAAATTTAAAGAAGTGACATTTATTTCCAAGAAACTTCTTGGAAAAATAGTGTTAGGTACTTTATCACCCCAAAACAGACATGAAAATGGATTGTGATCACTGTCTTGCTGACCACTTACATATTTTTGGGGGTGCACTGTCTTTAGGACTTTTTGGGAGGGCGTTCATCGTACTGTCAAAGCTGTTTTAAGCAAGGATACTGAATTTACCTGTTTAGCTTTTTATTTAGGCAATAGTGACCCCAACAGATCAAAAGTTGATAAATATATTATAAAAATAAGGATGACAGAGAGTAAACAGGCCATAACTAAGAGATGGCTTTCCAGGGATCCCCCACCATTGGTCAATGGATGGCCATTGATGATAATATCTGGGATATGGAGCGCCTGACTTTTAATCTGAGTTTACAAAAAGCAAAGGGAGAGGTCCTTTGGGAAAAATGGGACACACACCTTTGACCCTAACGGCTTTATATCATTATTGATTGCAGCATCTGTAACGCTTATTTGTAATATTCTTTGTTAAAACCCCAGATTGAGTTTATTTCTATTTTTCTGTTTTTCTTTGCTTCTGATTTGATGTAAAACTTTTCTAAAGAAAAAAATAAAGTACAAAATAGACAAAACAACGAAAACATTTATTTCCAACACAGCCAAACCAGAATGATCAATAAGAGCAGAAGAAAAGGCTCCAGTGGGACAAAGATAGACAGACATGCACTTTGAAAAGAGGTATTCATGGTTGAATCCTGTATCTGCACTGGTCAACGTGATGATACTGGAAGATCCAAATCACACACATTTACAAAGTCCATCAAAAAGTACAGATCCCTGTCAAACACATGACTTCTATTCAATGGCGTGGTCTGTGATTTGATCAAGTCCAGCAGTCAGCAAAGCCAGAATGAGAGGAACAAAGCTATTATTACGAGAGTTTTTGTTCATTATTGTTTTTGTCTGGATCAGATCTAAACATTTTTTTTGGAGAATGTTAAAGAAGTCCCAAATATTTAACTGTTATATGAATGTCTAAGATATAACTTTTCATATTGTATTTTAGATCCACCCATCCGCTGTCTATACAGCTGTGGGGGCTGGTGCCCATTATTGGGTGAGGTCCAGGGTCCATTGTGGGGGCCCAATTTTTTCATGAATTGCATTGAATTTTCACAGCCGAATCCCATTAAAAGTACCAGTAATATTATTTTAGATCTGTTTTTCTTATTGTTAGGCTTGAAACTATGTGCTTCTACTTACAGAAAAAAGAAATTGTATCCATCTTAATTTTTGCAAAAGCTTAAGACCAGAGGGTTTTAAAAAGAATTTCTGCCTGAAATTAAACACCTAATATAAATCAAATATAGCTTCACAGCTGTAAAGTCTAAATGAAAACTTTTGGTACCTGTGTCAAGGTAAGGCATATTATTTTTTCTTCCAGTGGAAACACAATGGCAAATCTCACTATGTCTGATTTATAGGTGATTAACCAGAGAACAAATAATGTATTATTTTCTGAGATAAACATTGTAAAGCACCATGAAATCCACTTTGGAAACATAGGAGGCGCCTCTGACTTTGTATTTCCACATCTTGACTTTAACTGTAGCAAGTTTGGGCTGAATCAGCTGAAGTATATTTATTCATAAAGGCTTTAGTGGGCAGTGTGCCAGGCAGACCTGTGACTTTGGCACAATTTAGCCAAATGTGCCAAAACTGTGCCGAAAGTGCCGATTTCCATTGTATACGACAACGCTATCTCATCAAAATGTACCATGTGTGCAGTCTATCAGTAAAATGACGAGGAAATTAGCTGAATTGTGTCATTTTGTCTCCAACAACAGGAATTTGTGCAAAACAGAACTACTATTAAAACAACAACGTCGTACCTTAAGCTTCACAGGCTTGGGGCTGATCGTCATCATCATCTTCTGCTCACTGGGGAAACAAAGACATATGCTGAGGATTACATTTAGTCCTTCTTAGCACTACATCAGCTAATTAGCTTCCGTTTACCATGCACTGCAAAAAGGGAACTAAAAGCAAGTAAAATTTTATTAAAATGAGTGTATTTTTCCTCTATTTGAGCAGCTAAATAAGACTATTTGCCAATGGGATGAGTATCTTTACCCCTAAAATAAGATACTTAGACATCCTGCACTTGAAATAAGATGATGGAGATGAATTGTTCTTATTTTAAGTGCAAAAATCTTATTCCATTGGCAGATAATCTTGTTTACTTGCTCAAATCAAGGACAAATACAAAAATATTACTTAGTTGAGTTCCCTTCTTGCAGTGTGCAAACAATTGCTACAAATATTTCTCCAGCCACCAAAAGCTTGATAAAATCCCTCTGGATACAGTTTTCAGGGTAATGAATGCTGTTGACTGCATTGACTGGTGTGTATTGCAGCACATGGGGGTAAGCGCTTTGTCTTAAAAGAACAGGAGAATTTAACCGTCATCCATCATATTTAGCTAACTTAAGCTGCCTTACTTAATGAACCCGTAGGTACTAAGATAAATCCAAGACTGTTACAACACTGGACGGGAGGAAAACTACTGCGCCCACCTACGAGGCGATTTTAGGATTATTTGTTCTCTGTGGATAGCAAACATTTGGACTCTGCTCCCTTTAAGGCGTGGCATTTGCTCGTGGCGTCAGGATGGACAAAAGGCTGCGAGCGTGACCAGACCCAACAGCTGGTCGGTGCTCTTCATGTGCCAACGGCTAAACTGGGAGTTTTCCTTCCACCCAGTCACACGCTGGCATCACGGCTGTAATTGAGGGTCTTGATAATCCAGAACTCAAGCCGTCATTACGCCGAATCCACAGAGCATTTAATTACCGAGCTTCCTGGCAGACCGTTACAACACTCCGACGGGGATCTCACAAGCCAAAGATGTAAAACAAATCCAGTACGGCCGGTGGCGTCTGATCCTGATTGATGTTGAGAAAACAGTGGCTGTACTACAAATCCAAAGCAAATCTCCACTTGTTTCTGATTTATGTTGTGGATGTAGCCGAAGCAGAATCCGAAGTTTGCTTTCAGAAGCTCTGGCCAACAAGATATGACGCAGATTCAGGTTGTTCTCTCTAACAGATCATTAATTCATCCTTAAGGTTTGGTCCTAATGAAAGTATATTCTGCCAGAAGGTGTTTTTTTGTGGCTTTAAATATATTTACTTATCAGTTTCCACCATCCTGTCTTGCCTGTGGGGCCAGGAGCATTTATAGCCCGCTATCTGAGCCAAGGCTAAAACAAGAGAGCATAAAGAGGAGCTCAGAGGAACCTGCAGGAGAGCTTCCTGTTCAGCCAACATCAGCTCAATAAAAGAGGTCTACGCTCCCGCTCTGAACTGTGACAGCCCCCCCGAGAGGAGGGGGAGCCACGTTTGTTGAGCACAATGATCCTGCTGTTTGGAGCAAAGGGAGCTATATCTGCAGCTGAGGACAGGATGTTAGGAGAGAGCTGCAGAGTTTGGTAAACAGAGACGATGCTGAGCAGGGACAGCTGGGGGGAAAGAAAATTATTCTGCTAGTGCAAAAAAATAAATAAAAAACTCTGACCTTCAGTTGCTTAATATTTATCATCATCATTTTTTTTATAAATAGGGCACAAGTCTGAATTTATAGTGAATTTCTGCTACTCCACGCAGAACCAATGCTCGAATACACCAAGTCTTAGTATTCACACTCATTCCAAGAGAATTTTACATTTTGTTGTGTTTTAGGTGCCGCACAGTGGCAGGTTAAATGTATGCTGCAATGAGAATAACAATTATTATTATTATCATTAGGTCTTTATGTGATAGTAGTGCGTATTGGCCATGTGGAAGAGAAATTGTTGGGTGGAGAACATCTGAAAAAAGGAGCTGTCTTAAAAAACATTCCCAAATTTAGTCTTCAAATTCAGACGTTTACCTACACTAACATTATTATGCTTTTAAACTATTTGGCAAATCCCTGAGTATCATCAGCTTTATGGCTATGACCGTGTGCATAATGAAGGAGTTTGACATACAGACATTAGGTATAAATATACAAACAGCAGTGTATACGTGTGGTTGTTGTTCATTTGGTCATATGTAAAGAGAAAGAAACAAAGGGAGGTAGTGAGTTTGTAAATATAGATGTGCGCAGGATGTGTGGGGTCTGGATGGAGGGAAGATCCGCCATGACGATCCTGGTGAATTACACCAGCTCTATCAGGGAGAATGGACCAAAATTTCAGCAAACTATTCACAAAAGATCAAAGTCTTACAGTTAAACGTACTTCTGCCAAAATTAGGGAATGAGTGAAAACTTCTGAATCTGTGGAAATAAAGACCAATCCCCTCTCATTATGGTGGCATTTAGTGGATTATTATTCAGCTAATCTTAACCGACCCACAGCAAGGAATCATTTAGTCGGATTTATTGTCGTACTGTTTAGAAAATGTGGTTTTGTGTCTTTTTATGTAAATATTCGGGCTCCGCTGCTTATTTTTAAATGAAGGAATAAATCTTTGCTGCAGCAGATTTATCCTGAATCTGACGATCAACCGCCTCTCTTTCGTTTCCAGCCCTGCTCAGAGTTCACATGATGAAATGGGGAAAGCAATGAGTGGAATGTGGACCTCAGCCGTGCAGATTTCAACACATAAAGCGAGGGCGCTGCAAGCAGACACTTGCCACCGGGTGCGTGCGTGACGGCGTGCGTGTGGCCTGTGTGCGTCTTTAATCCCTCCGAAAAGGCTGGCTTTGACTGGCCCAGAAATCGGATGTTTTCTCATTCGAGCGTTTCCCAGACACACCTCTTTCTCTTTTTCTCCTCCTCCTCCTCTTCGTCAGCCTCCCTTTTCTCTCCGTAAACCTCTTTTTTTAGTCCATCTCGCTGTCCGGCCCCCGTAATTTATATTACATTTGTCTGCAACTACGTTGCCTTGGGAGTTTTTTTTTTTCACAATTTAGACAAAAAGATGTGAGCTCAGGGCTTCCCCTCCCCTCCCCTCCTCCTGCCCTGTAATATAGAGACAAATGCTCACAGCCTTGGGGCGGAATAGTTAAGAAGGTATGCGAAGTAAGTCTTTTTTAGGACTTTGAATGAACCAAAAGAAGAAAGAACAAGAGAGAACGTGAGGGGGGGAAGGGAAGAGGACAAAGATGGAGCTAGATGAAGTGTGAGAGGGAGAAAAGGCTCTGAGCTGCAGGTGTGGGAGCAAATCTGTGGCTTCATTTCTCTTCCTATCCCACAAGGAGGTGGGATTTAACAATCAAACTGTTAAATAAGAATAAGACGATCTGACAGAAGGGGGAAAAAAATGGGCAGAGAGCTGCAACTTGAACTGGCTTTTCCAGTGAATTTAAATGAGATTTGTGTAACTTCTGCCGCCTGGGCACAACCTGCAATTTCAGAGGAAATAAAGAAGAAAGGGGCAGTATAATCAGCTGAAACACACAGATCCCATGCCGCTCAGATCATTCATCCCGCCCACCGCATACAAGCCTCCCATTCTTGTATTTTTTCCTCATTCACTCCAGCGAGACGCCCGGGAGAAACACGCGCATTCACTCCGTTTGGACGCCGAAAGCTGGACTTCTTTGGCAAAACTCTAGGAACAGGGTTTGAAATACGCTTCTCCTGTTTTCTGTTCCTTCCCTTTGAAGCCTTTCTAAGGATCAGACAGCCAGACGGAAAAGTTGTGACAGCTTTAGAGAGAAGAGAAAAAGAGAGAGATTTGCCCTGGAGGCTTTGAAAGAAGAAACAGGAGCCAGAGTTTAAAAAAAAAAAAAAAAAAAAAAGGGCAGCGGTAATCTGCACAGCTGCTGCGTGAAGGGAAGGAGAAACAGAGAGATAAAGAAAGCAAACGAGGTGAACAAGTGCGAAGGACGACGAGAGGAGACAGACGAGGACAACCGAGGCTGAGGAGAAAGGGATCACTGGAGTTGAAGGCCACCGCAGACGTAGATACAAAGTGAAGACAAAACCCAGAGGGACACCTGTCGTCAAATTCACAGCAATGGAGGAGCCGCAGCCCAAGAAGAGGAACCGGGTCTGAGGAGAGACGAGCTGCGCTTGGCTGAAACTGGAGGAGAAGGGTTCTTCATCATGATTTATTCAGGTGCTTCTCCTAATTCCAACAACCTGCACGGGAGGAGCAACTTTGTCCCCGGATAGAATGAGAAGAGGAGCCTAATCGGTCGTAGCCTTCCTGTTCCTCCACCTTCCTGCACATCAAGTTCACCGGCGTCCTCCCTCTCCCTCTCTCCATCCATCTCACTATGTGGATACCAGCTGTGCTCCTATGGATGCTTAACTTCAGCTATTTGTGCTCGGGACAAGACTACAAGAACTATTACCAAGCTGGAGACATGGTCACAGAGGTGAGACTTCTCCGTTTATGTTTTGTTAAACCCAAAAGTTCATCTCAGGCTTCGGGGGAATAAACGCAGATCCCTCCTTAAATGCCTTATCCGTGGGATTTAAACCAAAAACAACCACCGTCCTCACCGAAAGGCACGGATGATGAAATAACTTTCATAAGAGGAGAGCTATCTGAGGCAGATAAGCTGTATTTACATTGGAAATATCCCTGGGTTTAGGCTCGGCTTTAGCTGAGTAACTAATTACAGCACAGCAAGCAAAGCTGATTGTGTCCAAAGCGTTAAAAGAGAACCTGTGTGAAGTGTTCGGTCTGCAGCAATCCACATTAAGACAGGATGTTGCACAAACAGCAGCCTGGTTACACGACCTGGAAGAGGTTGGCCAACAAGGATTACTCCAATTTATGACCTGCTGCAGAAATGATAAGTAAAAGCATCAAAGCCCAGGATGAAACGTAAAAAACAGGATCAAAGCAAAACAGGTCAACGCTTAGATTGAGCTTAAAGAAAGTAAAAAGAAAAGATGAAAAGGACACAACAGAGAGGAACATTTTCTAAGTAAGAGGAATTTCATGCATGGGGCTGAGGAAAAAAAACAAGATTTTGTTAATTAAAGATGTCAGTAGGGAGAGGAAAGAGTTATCTCAACATAAAGGTCTGAGCAGTGAAACACAGTGACAGCAGTAAGAAAACATGTAATTGCAACACTTTTGATGAACATTGCAATATCAATATTATGAATAACCCACTTTTTCCTAAATCTTTGCAATCCCTCATTTTCTGTTAGCTTTAGCATCTCAGCTCCTTAAAATATGCACATAGTGAACATAAAGGCCAGTTAGAGACCACCCAACTGGCCTTTATGTTGTATGTATACACACTGCAAAAAGTGAACTAAAAGCAAGTC
Organism: Fundulus heteroclitus; assembly: GCF_011125445.2. NCBI lineage: Eukaryota > Metazoa > Chordata > Actinopteri > Cyprinodontiformes > Fundulidae > Fundulus > Fundulus heteroclitus. The sequence goes on from NC_046384.1 coordinate 10,458,393, forward strand.
AAACTTTCTTGAAATGAGTGTTTCTGTCCTTGATTTGAGCAGATAAATAAGATTATCTGTCAATGGAATGAGTATTTAACCCCTAAAATAAGATAATTGGATAAAATGCACTTAAAATAAGATGATGGAGATGAGTTGCTCCTATTTTATTTTGATCTTATTCCATTGGCAAATAATCTTATTAATCTGCTCAAATCAAGGACAAATTCACTTATTTTTAAGAACATTTTACTTACTTTTAGTTCCTTTTTGCAGTTCAGTATGAATGATTGGCATCTGAATTATGCCAATCATTATCTGACCATTGCGACATAGCAAATGTAAATATATGCACTTCCTTAAAGTGTGCCGCTCTAAAAAGTAGAGCTATGATTTGGGATGATTTTAGTTCACTGACGCAAATGTTCTAGGGTAAAAACACAAGACTAAAAGCTCATCACAAGAAAGTTGTTCTTTTAAAGAGAGACAACACAGAAGTATGCAAATTACAGAGGATCTGAAACTGTTGAGCGTTTACTAAAGATTTATTTAACTCACCGATGAACAAGGAGATTCTTCCCAAATCTCCATGGTGGCACTTTTGTCTAATGACACTTCTGCATTGTTTCTTATTTTTTTTCATTGGTTTTAATGTTGTTGTTTTTTTACATTTCATATTCATGAAAGTGTATGTAACAGAACTTGGTTAAGTTTAGGTTTAGATCTGCGCCTGAATAGTAAAAATCTAGAGCATTTTTAAATCTTTCAACCATCACAATATGAGAAAGTGTGACATTTCCAGGCCGATGGTGTCACCAAATAAACGTGGACAATATAATGGTCAAATAAATACACGGAAAACAAACTACAGGGGGCCAAGTAATCATTCCTGCACGATCAAAAACTGTAATCACAAAGAAAGAAAACATAAAATTCATCTTTAATTAATCACATGTGCACTGAAATCCAAAGATGCACAGCTAGCCTGACTATATGATCAACACTGAGCTACAATCCTTATTCTAGAAACTTGATATATTCCACAGAATATAAACAATCTCCATGCCTAATTTGTTCCGAATGATTTCCTCCTGCCTCTGAACCAGACACTGATATTAGCGAAAACATCTGAAAGTGCATCCCAGTTCCTCAAAGGCAGCCAGAGGAGTGAGGAGGTTTGCCGTTAAAACAAACATTCTCCTGCTCTGAATGACGGCTTTAAATCAAAGTCATCTGTCACTTCCTCCTTTGTTGGACGTGTCTCAGGAGGTAAAGAATAAAATATGACAGCGAGCTGTTAAAACGAATGTTTAAATTGACTGAAAGCAACTTTTGCCAATACATTTAAATGCCTTTTGATTTATAAACGACAAAATATGACACAAAACTTAAGCTCCTTCAGCTTAAAATGTGTCCATTACCATAGAAAGATGTGTAATTGTGACATTAATCATTAAATCTGCAACAATACAACTAGAAACAATGTAGTACCTGAGGCCGGTGAACATAATTAATGTCCCTACGGTGTCGAACAGCGTCACATCAAACGCTGCTCAGGTGGGAAGCAGTTTGGTTTGCTGGGCGAAGCCGCTTTTATCTGCATCCTCTATCTGGAAGTTTGTGTTTACAAAGCAGGAAAACGGGCTCACAGGGCACATAAAGTGGAGATTTACAGATAAAGGCATCAGCTTACTACCAAGAACTTGCTGGGATTCTTGGTAACAATGAGTGCATCTGCGTGGGAGCGGATCTGGACCCACCGGCTCCTCCTCGAAGACATTTAAACCGTAAACGTTAAGGCGACGGTCCGCTTCAAGGCTCTTGTGTAAATCTAAACAACAGCTTCACACACACATTATTTCTAATAGAAAACAGGCCGAGTGATAAACGTATGGGCGTGTGTATGGGTGTGTGTAAATATTTGTGTCTGGGTGCCAGCAGTGCGTAATGTAATGTTGGACACACCCCAGAGCGCTGGATGAATAGTAGCTGGTGGATCATCAGAGTCCTACAGCCATGACCTCATGTCATGCGATCGCTCACCAATGCGACGCAGAGAGAGGAAGACGAGAAAGACGAAACATGAAACAGCTACAACGGAAAACTACAAGCTCCGCTGCAATGTGTCATATGCAGTTATTCCAGTAATATCAGCCGATTTTACCCAGTAATGAATGTCGTTCTACTCAAGTCTGAAGGATCTGGTGCTAAACCACATCTCATAGAAATATAGACTCAGGGAGAAATATGCTTTGGTAAAACGCTAAAAACCCCACAAAGAAAATAAGATATTCAAGGAAGGAAAGAGAAGTCATCAAGCAGTGGTGGAAACAGCTGTATCAGGAGTGATGGTTCCACCATTTTTATGCATCCTAGTTCTATAAGCTGGATAGGTTAAGTATTTTAGCCACAGTAAGCAGGACTATGTTTCAATGGTCCACAATTTACTAAAAGGAACAAAATCCTCCCAATTATAAGGCACGGCGACAGACTTATCATGGTTTAAGGCTAGTTGTTAAAGGAGCTATAAGCAAGAGATTTACTGTAAAATCAACCTAAATCCTTCTCATTTGTCACCCAGGATGGAAGTAAATTTCCCTCTAAACAATCGGTCCTCTCCATCAATGATGTATTAGTCAAGTTTTTTGTCCTTTCAAAGATAGAGGTACGGTCCAGAACGACTTCTGTTCAGCGTAGCCCGCGTTTACTTCCTGGTTCCTGAGCCAATCACATGAGAGTTCCCAGGGTTCTCAAAAAAACAAACAAAAAAAGAGTGCATTTGGTATTTTATTTGGGCAAAAGAGCAGCAGCCTGCAAACATGGCAGTCAGAAACAGAAGCAGATCAGAAATACAACATTATATCCTGTGTAAAGAAAAATTCAGTGGAGTTTCACAGCAGCAGCAGATTGTTGTGTGTGTTGTTCCGATTCAACACTAGGTGTCATTATTACTTATTGCTCCTTTAAGGCTCATTTTGACAAAGGACATTTTCCCCCTAATTACCGTGGCGGATTATTGTTGAGGCCAAAACAGGGCCGCTGACAATGAGTACGTCCTCCCACTGCAGCAAAGCTGACTGAAGCTTCTTCAGCTGCTCCGTGCGTGGAAGACTGGATCTCACTGTGACAATAAAAGCCTTAAATGCCAGCGGTAAAAGTAAAACCAGTGATTCTGACACAGCAATTACACTTTATACCTCTAAAAAGTCACAAAGTCCGTGAAAAGCTGCAAACGCAACAGATTTAAGCCCGACAGCTTTAAGTGGAGTCTGCGGCCAGCGTTCACTCGGTGTTCTAGCTTTAAACTTGTGATCATTTCACAACATTTACACTGTGAAACTGAATTAGAATCCCAATAAAATCAGGAGTGTGACCTTCCCATATCTAAGAAATTAATCCTGTGTGATTAAGGAGAATGAACCACACAAATGCAGCAGTGGCGCCTCACTTCCTTACAACAAATCATAAGAATCCACGAGGTTTGTGGTGGTTTTTAATAGAACTTCAGCTGCTTTAAATCCTAAAATATTACTTACACTAATCACTTTTCTCCATCTTTTTTACAGACTAATATGAAAATCTCTCAGTTACATTTCAGAATCAGAATCAAGTTTAATCGCCAAGTAGGTTTGCACATACAAGGAATTTGACTTGGTGATGATGGTGCAGACAGAAATAAGAATACAATAAAATAAAGTAAAATTGAATAAAATCAATATTTAATGATTAATGATAATTTAAAAGGCAATATGTGCTGTAGACTATTTGAAAATTACATTAAAAATTGTTACTCTACATCCACAAAACTCCACCAAGAAGCACTGGGAAAATAAAGAAATTGCAGCCTCCCAACTTTTCTGCCGTAAATTACTACTCTGGTAATTTCCTTGTATACAAGTTAATGCAGTGGAAACACAGGGGCCATAATAACGGCCCCACATATCTCTGCTTCCTGGAAAAGCTTTCAGCAGCGGAAATGAGCCATAAGTGGAACATTTCACTTGTTAATTAAGAAAGAATTGGAGCCATCAACCCTCCACAGTTATAAGTATCAGTAGACCCTGGAGAGGCATGGCAATGGGCCACATTCACTTATTTTGGTGTACGCCAACCAAAATATATTTACTGAAATTTGGCAAGCAAGTAATTTCATATACAACCAGAGGCTGTTTAAAAAGAAAAGGGTCCAGAATTGCTGCTAGGCCCAGTGGTGGATATATAATGCTTTGGGCTTTCATTAATATCAGGAGTCAATAATAGCATGGGAGTGGAAATATCATGGGCTGTGGTTGTTTTTTTTTTTTTTTTTAAGATTAAATACATGTGGAAGATTTTCCTGAGTGAAATCATCCTAAACAAAACATAAATCCTCAGTAATGCCATTTATACTCTGCTAAACATGTTTCCCCATGACTCTGAATACATTAACATAAATAAAACCCTTCAGTAATGCCCAAAATAAAAGCTATGCCAGAAGTGGAGCTCCAGGGTTCAGAATATCATGTCCTTTTTAATAATCCCCAAATGAATTATACATGTTTGGTGAAATCCTCTCACTGGATTGCCCAAATATTTGGAGCAGTTAATAGCTACTGAACAAAATGGGCCCACTGACTGAGCCCTGGGGAACCCCAAAGGTGGCCTGTGATGCCACATTAGGTAATAATGTAATAAAACTGGGCTTTAAAACGTAATAAAACATCATTGAAACCACATTGTGTAATAATTGACGCAAAATGTATTTTGTAAAAGACAGAGCGAGAGAGAAGTTAAGCCCTGGTAAAAGCACACAAATGTGCAGCGTACATGGCCCCTTTCACTCAGCTGCAGTTTCACATAAATTCTGTCAATCTGTTTTTTTTTTATTACTGATACAAAATGAAGCTTGATAAACAAAACACAGCCAGTAATTATTCAACAAGTCACAGACTCATGCTGGGGGTTTAAAAAGTACATTGAGGCTTTGGATTTTTGTTTCCAACGCTGACAGAAGTTTATTTATTTTGTTTGCTGAAGAAAAAAATGAATGAGTTTAGCATTTACTGAAAAAAGTTTCAAAGATTTTAATGTGTAGTATCTGGGACATGATCATTATTACAGGTGTATTTATTAGGGTGAACACAAACGCTGGTTTGTGATTGTTTATTACATAATGCACCACATTACCATTTCTAAAAAGAGAACATTTTTGTAATAGTCTGTGCAAAATGTAATAACTTTATTACATAATGTGGTTTTAATGACGTTTTATTACTTTTAAAGCCTGATTTTACAACATTATTACATATTGCGGCGTTATTACATAATGAGACGTTACATGGCTGCATGAGATTTTAGGGTTTTATATTAAATAAGCCTTAGAAAGCCACTACAGGCCAGTGTTCTGCTGTGTCCATTATTACATTTATTATAGCAGCGTAATCTCAAACTGACCTTTTAGATAAAAAAAAAATAATAATAATAATAGAAATCCAACCGATCAACCACGGTTATTGCAAATTAAAGAGAAGCCATCGAGCACTGTGTTCGACAGCATCAAAACATTTCCCTTAAAGGTCCTTTTTGTACACAATCCTTCAGGTTTTAGGTTGTAGGACTGCGTAACGATGGAAGGAGGCTGATTTTTTGGTCCAGTGATGACCGATTTTTAAGTTTATTGGCAGTAACCACCACATTTGTTTTTAATGTCCAGATATTTTAAGGGGTTCACAAAGTAATGCACACTAACGAGAATCCCGGGATCTTTTTTATGAGTGACACGCTTCATAAATCTGCCGACGAACTCAACAGCAAGGCCACATATTGATCTTTATTTCACATCAAAGCATTTTATCTGCAGAGAATCTCAACTTTAGTCTCAGCTGACAGTAAAATGCGTTAAGATGCATTGTTATGGAGGCTTCGTGAACCCAGGATGGAGCTCTTCCTGATTAAATTCTGCTTTTCCATGTTGCAACAGAAGATTTGGGGAGCGGAGGAGACGCGAGGAGATAAACCCAACCAGGTCTGGTTTGTGTTTAGATAATGCCAGCTGTGCCAGTTGGCCTCTTCTCAGCCTGCGAACCTAAACAACCTCCTGTATTCCCAAAAGAAAAAAAAAAAAAAACGATTAGGTGTGAAACCAGAGGAACGCTTCCCTGACATTTCGAAACCCGCAGATGGTCCGATTACCCAGTCCGTTAAACAATTATTCTGCTATCTCTCATCTACTGTTGCTCAGTGGAGTCATCCGCCGTCACGGCAAACAAAAAAAAAAAAATCGTTTTTTTTGGACTGACTCATAGTAGGAAGGCTGTAGAAAATAATGTCAACCGTAAAATGAGATTTCCTGCGTGAAATCTGTTGACATTAATATTCATCGTATTAATGTGACAATTAATCTGCCGTCTTTTTGCTTCCTTCTTATGTGACAGGAAGTTGGCAGCAGAGTGGTCATGAGAGCCAATTATTTAATTGGTTAGAAGAAAAGCGTCACGCTCAATTGTACCGAATCATGAATACCCGCATCCAAAGCCTTTTCTTTACAGCAGTTTAAGAAATTAAGCCCATATGACTAAAGAAAAGCTACAAATATGAAAAAGAAAGCTTAACCTGAGCTGAATCTGGGTTTTTAAAAGCAACAGCAGGAGTGTGCAGGTGAAGGAAGGACAAGCGTGTTCCTGATTACTAACAGTAGCCGACAGCGACGTGTTACAACACATTGGTAGGTGAGGTATTCATTGTTTATCCTGCACAACCAGTGAGGCTGAATATTTAAACTCAGCCATATCTAACAGTTTTACTATTAAAATAAACGTTACGCCAGGATTGTCATTTAAAAAAAAGGAGATTTTCATGCAGATTTTGAGATTAGTCAATCCCCTTTGAACTTGTCCACATTTTGTCACGTTACAACCACAAACTTTTGTTTATTTTATTGAAATTAAATCTGGTGGATCAAATGGAACGTGTGCCGTTCATTTGTATTCACCCCCTCTACCTTGACCTGAATTAACTGCCCCCAGAAGTCAATTAATTAATAAACAAATATCTTTTTTTATTCAGAATAAATTGATCTGCTCGGTTTCTGGCCTCGGAGGTCTGCTAGAAAACACTAGAGAAGAGCCAGCATCATGAAGACCGGGCAGGGAGGATGCTGTAGGGAGATTTAAATCAGGGTTAGGTTATAAAACAACGTCCTAAGCTTTGAACATCTCCTGGAGCTCTGTTGCATCAACTGTCCAGACATGGAGGAAGGATGGACCAGCTGGACCCAGTGAGACATGGACGCCCACCCCAGGACAGGAGAAGCAGCCCAGAGCTGCAGAGCTCAGGTGGAAGAAGCTGTGGACAGGACCGCTGTTAGCTCGGTAATCACTTAATCTGGTCTTTATTGAAGAGTGACAAGAAGGAAACCATGATTTATGAGCCAAATTGAAGTGAAGTGCTCAGAGTTTCTTTCTTCCCGGGCAGAAAACTGTTAACAGGCTGCAGAAGACGTGAGACAAGTGCAGAGGTTCACCTTCCAGCTGGAAAACCACCCAAAACATGCAACTAGAGATAAAAACATGTGGTTTAGGTCAAAGCATAGCCTACTTAAAGCCTGGAGTTAAATCTGATGGGAAAACCCAAAGATTGCTGTTCACAGATTCTACCTGAAGCAGCTGGAGCTTTTTGCAAAGAAGAACGGACAAAGGTTTACATCTTCAAGTGTGCGAAGCTGCATCTGAAGAGAAGGACAGGCGTTCTACAGAGCTATCAAATTAAATCCTTATAAAATATATTAATGGCTGTTTTCATAATATATAATATTGTTCAAAAGCCATAAAACACCAGCTTACACAGCAAAAATAGAACAAAAACTAAAATTTTCTTGAAATTGGTGTATTTGTCCTTGATTTGAGCAGCAAGTTTAAATAATCTGCCGATGGAATAAGATTTTTGCACTTAAAATAGGAACAACTCATCTCCATCATCTTATTTCTACTGCAGTTTATCTAATTATCTTATTTTAGGGTTACCATTGGCAGATAATCTCCTTTACCCGCCCAAATCAAGGACAAATACACTCATTTCAAGAAAATTATACTTTTAATTCCCTTTTTGCGGTGTACATTAGAAACGGGAGTTTTTCTGTAGTAAACAGAGGCCATTTTGACCATCATAGTGTCTCCCTAACTCCAAATTTCCCATGCTAAGTTAAAGCCCATTACTCAAATCAATAGAGGAAGACCTCATGTGTCCCTCATGGGAAAAGTATCCGCAATTAAAATGATGATCCTCCCCAAAATAAACTGCATCTTCTCTATGATCCCAGTTAAACCGGTCAGATTTAAGAGTTTCTCATATTAAATTTCTTTTGCTAACAAAACCACGCATCAGTTTAAAAACTTTCCAAAATACTAAAACTTTAGAGGCATGGGAACGTAGCACATAAACTATAATATATCTTAAAGTGGATTTGGAAAAACCCAGCAATCTATGGAAAGAAATTAAGCAAATGCTATGTAAGGAAATCTGCGTCTCAGATCATTTATCAGCCCTTTAATTTAAAAAGTATTGGTGCATCTCTGACAGCCTGGTGGGAATATCCCAATAAATGTTTCTTAAGCTCTCCCCTTTTGGCATAATCCAGACATCCTGCAAAACAAAAAGGCTCTCAGCTTTTCAGCACGGATCAGTAAAGGGATAAATCATTCAGGTTTAAAGAACAACTAACCTTTTTAAACTTTTAAAGTTCCCCAGCTGGTACAGATGTTAAGTATTGGAGTAAAGTTTTAGAACCGTACCTTCAGCTGATGCCAAAATAAAACCCTTCATTTAACTAGAGCTGTGCATAAGAATCAATACAATGATAATAATATAGATGTTTTTAAAAACGATTCAATATTGATATACCTCCCAACCTCTAGGGGGCGTTATTACAGCCATTACTGTTCACAGAGAGGAAGTGAGACGAATTTGTGGAACAGGAATTCAGAAGCGCCTTCGTCCCTAAAATCAGATGTTTGGTCACATTTTTGGTTTCTGTGATGCGTTAAATGCGTTGAACCAAATGCACTTTACTTTCCTGTTAATATATCAGTGTTCAATAAATTGAACATAAATATAATATATGGCTGGTTTTGGTGATTGAATGACATTGAACATTAATTTGAAAGTAATAAATATCGATATTGGAGACAAATCAAATCAAGCTGAGCTATATTAGGTGGAGGAGCCTTCTTGGCATCCCTGGAGCGGCCATGGTAGACGGGGCTTGGTAGACTGGGAGTGAGGGCCATAGGTGGGTCAGAGCAGGGTCTGGGAGGGGGTCGGGTATATTTGGGTGGACAGTAGGGGTGTGGAGGTGGGGAATATCTGTGCATCTGTCTTTCCTGGCAGACCTGAGCTGTCGGAGCAGAGACACTTTAAAAATAAACTCTCTCTGCGTCATTTTTTCTGTCTATACGAAGTTATGCACCGTTTCCTTTCCTGCATTTCTCCAGGCTCCAACACAGTCAGACGACCAGTCCAGTTTAGAGGCGGTAACGAGCGTGGACCAGCTCCTGCAGCTCTTCTACCCTGAATACAGCCTCATCCAGCAGTGCATGAGGAAAAAATCATGGCCCGCCTCATCTTCCTCCTCCTCCTCCTTTCCTTCCTCGTCTTTTCCACCCTCTTCGGCGAGCCCTTCAGCCCGCTCCAACGACGATGGCCTGTGGGTTCAGATGCGAGAGGAGGGTCTGTACAGAATGGACGGAACGCTAGCAGGTAAGCTTGAAGGAGGACAAAAACGGAAACCCCAAAACCTTGTTTCCTAACCTTTGATAAACAAAACCAATCCTGTTTTCAGTCATTCTGGAAGAGATGCAGAGGACGTCGTGCCAGCCGAGGGAGGTGTGTGTGGAGGTGGCCAAAGAGTACCCAGAATCCACCAGTCAGTTATACCTCCCTCGCTGCGTGGCGCTGCATCGCTGCGGCGGATGCTGCGGTAACGAGGCTTTTTACTGCACCAACACGAGCTACGCCCTCGTCAACAAGACCGTGAGTGACGCCGACTCATCCTCGTCTCTTTATCACATGAAGCAAAAAGTGGAACCAAAAAAAAAAAAAAAAACTGAGATAAATCAGTGTTGATTTCTGTTTAATCAAGAGGAAAGGGTGTTTTTATAGCTTATTACCCTTAATAAGAGAAAAAAATTATGAAAAAACTGTTTTTTATCAGGTTATGTTTGATGGATATTAACTTTTGTTTTTAATTGGATCTGAAACATTTAAATACTAAAAAAACAGAAATCAAGAAGGAAATGCTGGTTTTTACAACTTATTACACTTAAGTGAAAACATTATGAAAATTAATTTTTTTTATCAGGTTATGTTTGACGGATATTAACTTTTGTTTTTAACTGGATCTGAAACATTTAAATACTGAAAACAATACAGAAATCAAGAAGGAAATGCTGGTTTTTATAGCTTATTACGCTTAATAAGTGAAAACATTATGAAAATTAATTTTTTTTATCAGGTTATGTTTGATGGATATTAACTTTTGTTTTTTATTAGATCTGAAACATTTAAATGCTGAAAAGAAAAACAGAAATTAAGAATTAAACGCTGTTTTTTTTATAGCCTATTACCCTTAATAAGTGAAAACATTATGAAAAAAATATTTTTTATCATGTTATGTTTGACGGATATTAACTTTTGTTTTTCATTGGATCTGAAACATTTAAATACTGGGGGAAAAAAACTGAAATCAAGAAGGAAATGCTGGTTTTTACAGCTTATTACACTCAATAAGTGAAATCATTATGAAAAAAAAAATGTTTTTTATCAGGTTATGTTTGACGGATAGTAACTTTTGTTTTTAATTGGATCTGAAACATTTAAATGCTGGAAAAAAAACACAAATCAAGAAGGAATTGCTGTTTTTTATAGCTTATTACACTTAATAAGTGAAAACATTAATGAAAAAACTGTTTTATCAGGTTATGTTTGACGGATATTAACTTTTGTTTTTTACTGGATCCGAAACATTTAAATGCTGCTAAAACCCAGAAATAATCTGTAAAGGGGCAGATACGTCTTCAGTGCACTGTAAATCTGGCCCATCACTGCGTTCACACCTCTAAATCCATCTGTGCATCCATGAAGCATCTGCCTCAGCTGTAACGCGACACACCCCACTCCGGGGGGAACAGGATGACTGGACGCAGCGCTTCCAGTCACGCACAGCTGCACAATCCCACAACAACTGCAACAAAAAAAAAAAAAGCTAGCGCCGTCTTTCTCACACACACGACTAACCTTGCGAAGACTCGAGCCACGCCTACGCGGCTGAATCACAACCATCTCTAAACCGCTCGTCTTCCTCACTGCCAGCTGATGGAGCTGTCTCCACCCAGGATGGATCGCACGGTCGCCATGGTCACCTTCGTCAACCACACCTCGTGCGAATGCCTCTCCAAGCGGCCGCTGCACTCCATCATCAGACGAGCGGCGACAGACCACCTGTGAGTAAGCGGCTACCTTGGCGGCTGAGCCGATGGTGCGATGTTCAACGTGTGTGACTGCTGGTGTCTGTGAATTTGCAGGTGCTCCCCTCCCGAGCTCCCCTGCGCCGCCGGGTCGTTGTGGGATCCGGTGAACTGCGTGTGCCTCTCTGCCGACACCATCAGCTTCTCTCAGAGACAGACAGGTGAGAGATGAGACGCTGTACCTTCGTTTGTTGTTGGATTCGGGTGTGTTGGAAGCAGGGATGCATCTGGAGTTGGGATTCATCCTGGCAGAGGTCAGGGAGATCTGGATCTGAGAGAACGTCGGTTTTCAGCTCTTAAATCATTTTGTTGTGTGCTTGGAGTCTCCGGGAGCAGAAAAGTTGAAAGTCGTCTCTCCAGGAGCTGTGTAGATATCTTTAAATTCTGTTCTGGGTCATATTTTTTTAGAGCCGTTTAATTTTCTCTATGTTTGAACAATTACGTTCCAAACAAAGATTCCCAACTTACCAGTTTTGCTTATCCGGCAGATTTATCGTTTATTTCTCATTGCACCGCTGAAAAAGCGGGGAAACAACTCTAAACGTTGACGTTATTTATCCGCAACCGAGCGAGCGCTAACAGGGTTGTTTTGGAAGAGAAACGGACCCAGAGCACCACAGAGCCTCTACCATACCTAACAGGAGGTATGAGGTCTTTTACCACATATTAATCCTTCGTCTCTTGCCAGATCCACCGGGAGTGTTTGCTGCTAAAAGGCTCAAACTTTGACTCATTTTATAAAAACATGCAGTTCTGGTGAAACTCCTCGTTTATGTTTGTGACGGCTGGACAGAAGAAGCTCGTAAAACACCGGGTGGCGTGAAGAAACGGGGACCTGCTTACCATCTTGCTCACTATTCGGGGTCTAAGAGAAATGGGCCTTCAGGTTATATTAAGAATTTAACAAACAGGACATAACGGAATATTAATTAACAGCGTTGGTTATATTTTAAAGGCTACCTGCCTTTCCTCCTTCCAACTTTTGGACTGAATGAAAATCTCTATAAAATCCAAATCCGCCAGAGTTTATACTAACTTTATTCAATTTTAATTATATTTCATTTGGGATCTGCTTCTGATCCAGTCATGGGGTCTATCTAGCAACAAGAATGCATTTCCCAAGAATAAAGCAGCCATCTTTTTTCAGTGATGGACTCAGGAAGGTGGATTTTTATTTCCAACAAACAGAGTTTTGGTGATTTACGACAATCAAAGCATGGACATCTGAAAATGACCACAGAGCCGTTTAATTGTTGAGAACGTGCTGCATGGAGCGTTAATACTTATAATAATCCAGTTTAAACAGACGTGATAATTCCCATATTAGTATCAGGCAAACGTTCTCAGTATACTGACGTAATCAAGACACCACGTGAAATAAACGCGTCTTTTTTTTTTCATTGTGACAAAACAGAAAAGGACACATTTATCCCCCTGGATCCCGCGCTCCTGACACAAGCGATACAAATTACGTCAGGGATAATTGGCTGGTCAGTTAATTATATATTATTTATTGCTTTAAAGCACGCCCCTGAACAGACTCCACTGACGCTCAGCGCTCCCGACTCCGCGGGAGCTTTTATTGCAGCTGTCCTCAGAAATTAGGCCCACTTACAATTCCTACATTTCCCACAGCAGGCACCCCCCACCCCCCACCCCCCCTTTCAGCTCGGTGTCGCATAGAAAACATCTTCCCACCGAGCCGTTTATAGTGTGACGCTGCGTGAGCGCTCGTTAAATTGAGCCTACCTGTCCACTAGTGGGCGCCAAGAGACAGAAACAGCCCAGGATGCGATCTGGCACCTAATTTTAATTAAATTAACCGCAAACACCTCCAGAGGTTTAATAATTTACTACCTTTACTAAGTTCCCAGACACTATGATCAAATTTTTTAATGAGTCAAATCAGAGGCTCGGCTTTAAACAGAGACGTTACAATGTGTTAAAAAAGATGCATTTAAATAAAATCCAGCCCTTCAGGTGATTCCCGGCTCCGATAAAGTTTGTAGACATGCAAAACACTAAAAGATGCAGCCCAGACTAGTCTCCACACCCCGGGGAGACGAGCAGAGAGAAAGCGGCCGGGTGGCGAAGGTGCCGGAGCGTGTGAACCTCATTCTCCCCGCCGCACTGTTGATACGACTGAAGCAGGAATGTTTTTGCGGCATTTTTTCTCGTGTACAATCATGTACGGCGCCTTTCATCTTTCGAGAAGCTTTCCGACTCCAAACCCTCATCCCCCGACTCGTCACATCAGGAGAAACAAAGGATTCTGTTCGCGTACAAATTACGCCGTCTGCAAGCGGCGCTAAAACTCAAGTCCCTGCGTGCAAAAACGCAGATCACTAAAAGACGAAGAGAGGAACGCTCTCCTCTTCTGACGATGCCTGGGAGGAAGAGAATACCAGCTGCTCTGCACCTTTGACCACAGCCACTGCAGCTCTCTAAACAATAATTAGCCCTGTGAGGCTTTCAGCTAAACACCATCGTCTAGAGGAGATTATCGGGTGACGTTTAGAAAGCCCATCGTGATGATTCAAGCATCCTCATTAACTTGTTTTTTTTTTTTTTACTTCACAGACACTTAATCGTCTGATTTTATCTTAAATACCGTTTCTTTTTTTCCCCTTTCTTCCTCTCTTTTAATCCTCCCTCTCTTCCAGAGGCGCTGGACTCGGGTCTGCTGGCTCTCTGCGGGCCCAACAGGGTTCTGGAGGAGTCCACCTGCGAGTGCGTCTGTCAGAACGGACGGAGGGAGGCCAGCTGTGAGCCGGGCTGGAAACTGGATCACAACACCTGTAAGGAGACAAGACGGGTCACTTCTAAGCATGCGGGGAACACATAGCTAAAGTATTCACACCCAGAAAACCTCCCTGCATTTGATCCGTGTCCCAAACACAAACGTGGATGTACTGTATGGAGAGACTGGGCAGCGTTATGCATCAGTGCCCTGGTTTTAGGGCTTAGACAGGGTGTCTGCCTGCCAGTATCATTATATAATAATTCAAAACGTTTACACACCCGTTATTAAAAGGTGAGGTAGTGTCATGAAAGAATTCAACCATTATAAATGATTTTAACTATGATCAATACTTGGTTCAGGAGTCACTCCACCTTCACAGAAAGCCTGTTTCCATCATGATGTTTCCACCACCCTGACCCAGTGCTGTTCTTTTCTCATCCTCCGTTGTTGCAGTTTAATATTTTTAACATTTGCTGATTTTTCCCTGTGTTCAACATCGCAGGAAATATATGGTTGTAAAACAGTGAAGTTCAGAAAAGCTCAATGTATTCATCTTGGTCTGATCTCTCCAAACGCACGAAGCACAGCGTATCACAGTGCTTCTGTTGCTGCACACTGCCGGTCAGGTGGCTGAACGAAGCCTACTTTTGTTTTTCCTCTTCCTTAAAACAAAGAGAAACTCTGCTGAAACTCAAAGAGAAACAGAGAAAACTAAAGGATTTTAACGCCTTCACATCTTATAAGCTTTCATGTCTCTGCTGAAGAAATGCACCCACAGCACCTGCAGCTGCTGTCGGCGTGTTTTACGACTGGGACCTTCTACCAGAAGCTTCCCTCCATGGCTTGTGGCAAAACTGCAAAAAGGAGTCTGGATTGCTTTCCTTTGCAAATGTCTTTCTTCAAAGGAGAGATCCTCCAGGAGAAGGTTGATGGATCGAGCAGAGCTCTGAACCTTTGAGCTGCATTTAGTCTTAGATTAAATTAGCCAATGTTAATTTAATGTACCAATTAGGTGACTTCTGAAGCCAGAAGGTTGCAGTGAATCTTATCCTAGGCCATCAGAGTTAAGGAGCCTGAATACAAACACATACCGCACCTTTCAGAGTCTTACTGGTGAAAACGTTGAAAACTTTGCAACAATTTCTTCCTACTTTGCTAATTTTCGCCACTTTGTGTTGGTCTAGCACATAAAATCCCTATAAAACACATCAAGGGCTGCTGTGGTTGTAAACAAATGAGAATAAACTGAACAAAGGGGTGTGAAAAAAGCTGAAAGCTTGTTTTCCTGAAGCTGCCTCTGACCAGCCAACACGGATGTATTGTTTAGGTGGGGTTGATGTCACATTACACTGAAACATGTTTCATTTGTTGTTAGTTTAAGCAACATTTAACCTATGTTTTTGCCTAAATTATTTTGTAATTTACAATGGGTCTATACTGAACCCAAACAGACTCATTTCTACCCAGTTTATTGCTCATATAACCCTTATTTTAAAGATAAACAGAAAAGGAAAGCTTCTTTTATGCACATTTGAAACAACATCTAGAGAAGTTTTTTTCTTATTCTGCTTAATTGACGTCCCTCCTTCTCCAACCTTTGGGTTCAGGTGAGTGCCAGTGCCAAGGCCAGGGCGGGGGGCGGCCGTGTCCTGCGGGGCAGCGGTGGGACGATGACCTGTGCGGCTGCGTGTGCGACGTGGCGTGTCCCAGGAATCAGCCCCTAAACCCCGACACGTGTCTGTGTCAGTGCAGAGAGAGCCCACAGACGTGTCTACGGCAAGGCAAGAGGTTCAACCCCAACACCTGCAGGTGAGACAACCAGGAGGGAGGGGAGATCAGGTTTATTTGAAACAAGCTCTGCGATGGTCGGGTAGGAAAAATAAGTCCATAAAAACAGTAAAAAACTAAAAACATTTTATATACATTTTTAGCTTTAAGGAAACAATGAATTGACGACATTAGTTTCTCAGCAACACCAGGATTAATGACTCCCAGGTTTGGTTGAAAACAGAAAAGCTCAACGTATTCATCTTGGTCTGATCTCTCCAAACGCACAAAGCACTGTTGCTGCACACTGCCGGCCAGGTGGCTGAACGAAGCCTACTTTTGTTTTTCTTCTTCCTTAAAACAAAGAGAAACTCAGCTGAAACTCAAAGAGGAACAGTCACGGTGTGAAAACTTAAGAATCGCCACCAACGGGTAGCTGTACCCAATCAGACAGCCTGACTAGCAAACCAGCTAATGTCAGATTGTTGCATTTGAGTAAAATTGTGTAACATTCAGCAAGAGGAGCAATTAGCATCCTCTGGTAATTATTACATGATTTTTCTGTTGAATATATTTATTGCTTAGATCCATGGATCAGAATTAGAAGGTGATAGATCTTAACCTGACCCTAGCCAGATGGATGAGCTCCACTCATCCATCTGGGACAGATCCATAGGAATGGCGTTTCAAAAGGCTGGGCCTTATCAAAAATCCTTGCATATGATTGGATAAGCCACTTGTCTGTCATCTTTATCGACGTGCTATTTCAACCACTCACACCGAAGCCAGGCGGCAAAGCGCCGCGGGTCGGAGTCGATCCCGGGCCGACCGCGTCGAGGACTAAAGGCCTCCTAACATGGTTAGCGCTAACCGCTAACCGCTCCGCCGCGGACGCGCCCCGGAAAACTAAACTTGCCAAATCCGGTCGGGAGAGAGGCGAAAACATGGTTTCCACCAACAAAAGCCTTCAGAGCCGTTCTCTGATGTTCTTTTAATGAAACAATATTAGGTAGATTGGACAACACGGAAGAAATAGCAGCATCAATGCTAACGCTTGCTTCCTCGATGCGAGCCGCCATTGTTGTTGGAATAAAAACAGTCTCACGGTCGCGTCTCCACTACGTCACATCTATGAAACTCCAGCCCTGCGTCCTGATTGGCTGGACAATAAAATTGGTTGTAGAAATCACTCTCTATGGGAGATGTCCCAGATGGATGTGAGTGAAGCTAGGCGGAGATATATCAATCTGGCTAGGGTCAGGTTAGATAGATCTTAGTATCACTTTAATAATCCATGTTAGTTTAGCAGTTGGAGGCACAATTGCTGCTTTTCTGGTTTTGATTAAATTAAATGTTGGACTTTTCTGCAAATGCCATGAAGCTGGGCCGTTTGTACTCACAATAAGCAAACCTTGAGCCTTTTATACCAGGCCATACCTAATCAGTATTGACCTAAAAGCAGCAGAGTACGATGCCTTTCCCCTAACACTGCAAAAAGGGAACTAAAAGTACGAAAAGTTTTCTTTAAATTAGTACATTTTCCTGGATTTGAACAGCTGAATAACACTTTTTGCCAATGGAATGAGTATTTTTATCCCTAAAATAAGATAAAAAGATATTCTGCACTTGAAATAAGACGATGGAGATGAATTGTTCTTATTTTAAGTGCAAATATCTTATTCCACTGGCAAATAGTCTTATTCACCTGCTCAAATCAAGGGAAAATACAAAAAAAAATTCAAGAAAATTTGACTTATTTTGAGTTCCCTTTTTGCAGTGCAGGTGCTTTGGGATTCTTCAGCAGAAACAACTCCTGATGGACCCGTCGTATATTCCCTCTCAAAAAAAAAGGGGGGGAACGCCTGCACTCCTTTTTTTTTTTTTTTTGTCGTTCACATGTTTCGTTGTGACCTTTTATGGACATCGGGCATCCAAAACATTTGCTTGGGGGTTTCGCCTGCGTGTTGTGGTTCCCACAGCCTGCGTGCACTGGATCAACCTTGCTCTGACCCGAGAGGCCCTGCGGAGGGAAGGGACAGGGAGACCGGCTGAACTCGATGACAGCGAGACAGACGGATGGAGTGACAGGCACCAGGAAAACGCAGCGAGCTTCAGGATGACTGATTTACACTGGTGGCGCAACATGTGGGAAAACTCCCAGGGATATGAAGACAGGCGACCTTTAATGGCAGTTCAATAAACATTCTCAGCTTAAAGGGACTTGAGATATGTTTACTGGAGCCGGACCTCAGCGTAGCCAGAATGCTTCTGAATGCTCCAAAAAAACCGAGGTCCGCATTTAGCTTAGGAACCGAGCAGAGGGGAAATATGCGAGCGCATCAGACGCGGGTTTGTTTTTTGGGAAAGAAAACGAGACATTCCTGTTTATGTTGACGCAGAAAATCAGGAGGACTTTTCTCTGCTATGCTTTCCACTGTGGTACCAGAATTTACACGATTCACTGGGTTTATATAAACTTCTTCAGTGATGTGAAACTCATTTCTTGCGTTTTTTTGCCAGACTTTAATCAGCTAAAAACATGTAATAATCAAAGATAACCCCAGTGAATACAGAGGATGTAGGCTGGAAACGATGATATAAATTATTAGTGGGCAAAAAAAAATCTATCCAAACCAACCTGGCCGTTATAATTATACTTTTATGTTTTAAAGTAGGATATTTTTCAGCTGTTTCTCATATTAATCTGCAGCTTTGTTTAAAAATGTGCCTGTGAGACATTTGGGATAAAGAGATGCCTTTTTAATATTACTTCCTATTGAGGTTAATATAATTTATTGGCATTCAGCCTGAGAATACCAAGATGTTATTTTCGGTCCATTATCGCCCAGCCACAGCATTAACTCACCTCTATATTTCTCAGAATCAGAATCAAGTTTAATCGCCAAGCACAAGGAATTTGACTTGGTATTGATGGTGCAGACAAAAAAGATTTAACTGTAGTTTTGATGTTATTTTAGTGAAATGCTGTAACGCAACACCAGCTCTACATCTTTAAAATGTTCCACTTTTGTCTGGTCAGTCCACAGTATCTTTTCCCAGAAAACTTTACCTTAACTTGACAAAACCTAACTTAATATAGGATGGCTCTTGTTCCCTGTGGCTCATTTAATAAACCAAACCATGAAATATGGTTGTTTTCTTTAGCCCTTGGCAGTGTGCATCATTTTATTCTATTGCCTTTCCTAACCAATCAAAACCAGTGGGCGGGGCTTATACCTCATCCTTGTCATATAATTGGTCTACAAAATGATTTATGGATTTAATATAAATGTCCTAATTCCACATTTTAATATTAATTAATAAAATAATAAACATTTAAATAATCAAGAAAACGTTTATTATATGAATGCATTTCTTATTTTACTCTAACTATAACATGAAAAAATATTATTGATAGTTTTTTTATACATATATATATAGTAGCAGCTTTGGAAATTGATAATTGCATAAAGAATAATTTTTAATAGTTTCAAGCCTCCCTGAAGCTCTGTTTAATCCAGGAAGATAAACCTCCACGTCTCAACATTTCAACCCAAAAGGCAAACATGGATAAAATTAATTATTAATCTGCATTCAAATTCCCCAACGCTCTAAATTATAACCTGCACAATTTAATCTGTCTTTTTTTAATACAAGCAAAACTTACCCTGTTTGTCTTATATTAAGCAGCCGCATAAAAATAAATACACAGGTACATTTAAAAATAAAAATTTAATGTCACATTTTTTTAAGATACTTTAGCTACAAGCTAACGTTTGAAGTTTTGAAGCTAACCGCGGAGCTTTAGTTGAGAACCATAATATAAACCTGTCATCGAATAAATGATCTTCCTTTAAAGAAAAATAATAATAAGTATTTTACCTTAACACTGCTGGCTGATGAGAAGTTTTTAAATAGATGTAAATCCAACAGAGCCGTTAGAGACCGTTGATTAGCATCAGCTGTGACGTGCTGAGTTCAAGTGCAAACCTACACGTTCGTAAAACTGAAAACTGGCAAATCGTCGCCTTATTCTTATGAAATAAAAACGATTGTGTTTTAGCCTTTTAAATTGGTCGAACATTTAAAGTAGTCATGGGTGTAAAATTAGACTTTGAGTGAATTTAAACCCCATTTTTTTTGCAATACAAACCACATAATCGTTGACATGATATCCGGAAATGGCCGAATACGACCCGAAAGTACCCGAATGGGTGCAAGCGACATTGACTCCAAAAGAAAAAGTGTTAATATTAGCTTATACATGTTACAAGACAAATGAAATCAATTTCATAATAATTATCTAAAACCAAATAAATTAAAGTTAGGCAACTTAATATTAGGAGTTTTATACATTCTTGTCCTTACGCTCTAACCAATCCGACAACTTATTTATTTTTCCATTTGTTTGTGGCAAGAATTTTTTTTTTTTTTTTTGAGGTCATGGTTTTGAAGCTCGGGATGCATTTGAGCACAAAGATAAAGCATTTATTATTCCTTACAACCACTCTTTGTACTGTTTTGTCTGATTTAACATCTGGTCACAGTAGTGAGTCTGCAGGCGACGGTACACCTGCTGAGATTTTAAAGACGAGAGTTCCCAGACTGCTCCCCTCTCTGGAAAAATACTCCTATCCCCCCTTCTCTTTCTCTCACACAATCTTTTGATGCACATGCAAATAAAACTTGGATTGAGCTTCACCCAAAAAGGATGTGGATATGTAAAAAATGCTAAATACGCATGCCAAGAGAATATAATCTCCCTTGTGTTGTTGTTTTCCCCCCCTCTCCTCTGTTCCTCATCCCAACCTCACCCTTTTAAAAAATCTTTCCCCTCTCTCTCTCCCGTTCTTAAATCCTCCTTTTGTCCTCTTCCCCCACATTTCTCTCCCTCTCTCTCTCTCAAGTTGTTACAGGCTCCCATGCAGAAACCCCAGACGAGCTTGCCAGAATGGCTTTTACTACAGCAGCCAGGTCTGTCAGTGCATCCCCGAGTACATGAAGTGGAATTACCAAACAAGAAAGTGAGGAGGAGGAGGAGGAGCAGTGGCTTCTGGGATTTCTTGACCTTAAGACCTGAAACCTCTCCGCCTGAGTGACTCCATGCCGGAGAGCTGGAAGTGGATCTACATATGGAGACATATGTTGCCTGAATTCAAATAAAATAGAAAGGTTGAGCCTCGTGTATCTGGTAAAGAGGAAATAAGGACAGATATCTGATTCTCGTGGGACTGTCCCGTATGTGTGCCTTCTTTCCGTTTCTCACAAGCCGATCCTGTCTGGAAAGCCCCATGAGACTGCCTGTAATGCACAGCAACAAGGTGGGATGGACCAGGCCGGCTTAGGGCGGGCGTTCACCGCTCTGCAACGTGTCGTAGCAAGAAGAGTGCCAGCCAGCAACCTGCTGAGGAGCTGCAGCTCATGCCTGTGTGAAATGGAATGTGAATAAGATAATAACAGTCCACGCTTTTTCCAAAATAATAAAAAAAGAATAAAAATCTTCAAGCAAATTTCCATATTGTCTTGAAGGAAAACAAATAAAAATCACATAGTGGATCTCCAAAGTGTACACCCTCCCTGTCATGATGCCAGCTTTTTCTGATGTAAAACAAATCAAAACACTAAATAATTTTCAAGATGTGGGACGCAGATGGACTCAAACCAAAGACTGAACGCTGAAACTGAATGAAAAGCTGCGTAATGTGTGCACACTTGGTTCATCCTTTATTTTATTTACACTTTTCCCTTTTCAACAGATTATCTTGTTTGCAGCTGAATCGCACAGGACGCATACCCCAGTAAAGAGATAAAACAGCTTTTTAATGCTGTCATCTTAACAGGGTGTCTGTACACTTTTAGGATTTTATTTTCCATCTGTCATTTGATTCCTTACATTCCTTTTTTTTTAAGATGAAATGAACCTATTTTTTTTTTTTTTTTTTCCAACACGTCATCATTTTGTTGCAAGACATTTCCATCAGCCACGACCCGATTCTGGGTGGGGACTGGTCTGGTTCTAATTTATCTGTTCCC
The DNA here is from genome assembly GCF_011125445.2 of Fundulus heteroclitus. Lineage (NCBI taxonomy): Eukaryota > Metazoa > Chordata > Actinopteri > Cyprinodontiformes > Fundulidae > Fundulus > Fundulus heteroclitus. The sequence continues at coordinate 10,480,413 of NC_046384.1, forward strand.
CACGCTGGGTAATTTTATTTTTATATATTTAAAGCTTTTTGTATTTAAAAAAAAAGAAGAAAAAAAGAAAAAAAAAGTGAACTTTTGAAGATGGAATGTGAGCAGCTGTAAATAACTATTTAAAAAAGAAAAATCACCATAATTGTTTTAAAGTGAAGCTAAATCACATTCTTTTACATTTTTTTTTGTTTGTTTTTTTTTTATTCTGAAGCGAAAATTTAGAGTTGGACATTTTTGGTGCCCAACGCCGGGGGGTGGTCGGACCGCAGCGTAGATAAGATTGTGGATGAAAGGCATTGTGGGTAAACTCCTCCTTCTGCCATCCTCCACGACAAATCAAATCAAAATGCAAAGTAATACGCTGCAATTCTGGACGGGACAAAACGCTGTGGAGTTCCACCCAAAAGCACATAACCTTGTCTCATTATTATCGCAGAAATCAGCTGAATCAAAGCATTAGAAAACTGAATCAGGACGCGACAGTTATACATTTTCTATCTGGTTCTTTTTGTGCGCCCCCCGTTTGTAATGCCGCCCTGGGAAACCGCCCATATCCCAAAGCGCCGCTGGTTGTAGCGCATGTGCTGTAGGGATTTAGAAGACTTCTTTCATCATTACTTAAGTATTGATTAAAGGCTCTGTCTGACTGACTTGTGTGACCCGATTTGTCTCCTTTTCATCCACAGACATACAGGTTCATTTGAATTAATGAAAAAAAAAGTTACTTTATTTCAGTAATTCACTTCCACAAAGTTATATTTCTGTACCGAAAGTCCTTTTCTATTGGTTTTGTGTGATATTTTAATACTCAAGAGAATCTAACTTTTGGGTTTTCAACCTATAATAAGCTAAATTAACAGAAATAAACAACAAATGTATCACTGTGTGACATGAATCTACAAGCCTTGCATTTTTCATTGAATAAATTCACCCTTCGACGATATTTACAGTGGTTGAGATGAGCCCTAGATGGCAGTCATAAGTATAAAAATTAAAAGGAAAACTGTATTTTCACTTAAATCCAGGGAAATGTAACTTAAGTGGTTGTTGTTGGACCCTGAATATCCAGAAGTGCTAAACATGTGGCCTCAATACACCCAACTACACTTCTCGTACGCCTGGAGGCCATATTGATTTGGGGCTTTTGAAAAGAATATGATGGGATGATAATACTGCATTCAACTTAAAAACAAGGATTTTCTCAAAGTCACAAGGACTTAAAATGATCCATACAGGCTGAAACATTATTTGGCTGGTTTATTGCTAGCTAAAAAAAAACTACTTAACTGACATCCCTCGATTGGACTAATCAATACTGAGAACAGGAAAGACTTCCAAGAATCCAAAGCGAAGATGAGTTGGGAAGAGTGTTTTCTAGCAATTACGAAACAAGACCCAAGTGGTGAAAGGATGCAGGTTTACGACGTTTGGCAACAGCAGAGGAACCACCAAAAAAAAAAAAAGAAGTTTCAGGCACAGGAACAAACCAAATAAAAGGTAGCGAGAACAGATTTATGGTTAGAAGTATGCCAAGAGAAACTTTAAAATGTAAACACTGCATTAATTAAAGCACAGTGGTGGTGGTTTCATGATGTGGGAGCACGGTTTGTCGACAACCCTGCAAAGAGGGAACTAAAACGTTCTTGAAATGAGTGTATTTGTTCTTGATTTGAGTGGGTAAATAAGAATATCTGCCAATAGAATAAGATTTTTGCATTTAAAATAGGAACAAGACATCTCCATCATCTTATTTCAAGTGCAGTAAAGCTAATTATCTAATGTTGGGGTCAAAATAGGGCTGGAAGATATAGGGGAAAAAAAAGATAAAATAGAAATCATATTGATCGATATTGATCATTAACAAATTCAAAACATATTTTAAGTGCAGCCCTGACCATTGCATGCTGTTGCTAAAATTATTTATATTGTAGATACAGACAAACACTGAATTCAAACTCAACCCTTTATTCAACAAACTTTTTACTAAAACTGCAAGTATTTAAAAAAAAATGAAAAAGAATGCGTGCTCGCTGAACTCTTTGAAGGGGGCGGAGCGTTCCTGGATCTGCGTTTGTGATTGGGTGGCAGGATGTAATGACTAATATTAGTGGTCAGCAGCACCAAGTTCCTGGGGGTTGCACATCACAGACAACCTCACCTGGTCTGTGAACATCACATCACTGGTGAAGAAGGCACAGAAACAACTGTACTTCCTGCGGAGGCTGAGGAGAGCCCACCTGCCCCCGCCCATCCTCACGACCTTCTACAGAAGCACCATAGAGAGCATTCTGACCAGCTGTCTATCTGTGTGGTGTGGAGGCTGCAGTGCTGCCGACTGGAAGAATGTGAGGAGAGTGGTGAGGACAGCAGAAGGGATCATCGGGGCTCCTCTTCCCTCCATTAAAGACATTTCGTTCCAGCGCTGTGTGTCCCGAGCCCATAACATCATCAGGGACCCCTCACACCCCCACCATGGACTGTTCTCCCTACTGCCTTCTGGGAAGAGGTTCCACAGCAGGTCTACTAGGTTCTGCAAAAGCTTTTTCCCTGTTGCCACCACACTGTTGAACTGCTAGTACTGCTGAAGCCATTTCAATTGTTTACACAAATCACTGCTGCATCTTTATCCTGAAACTTGCTGCAATTAACTGTGATTTTTTTTCAAGCTGTATGCCAACGAAATTTTGTTCTGTGCGCACTTGGTGCATACAACATGATAAAGTTGTCAAAGTCTAAGTCTACATGGCTAGAATGCATAAGGCAGGAAAACTTTTAGTCTATTGAACTTTTTATTGACTCTTTTTTTTCTATCATCGATATATATTATTGAATTATCGTCCAGCCCTAGGTCAAAACACTTATCCCATGTGCAGGAAATGTTTACCTGCTCAAATCAAAGACAAATACACTCATTTAAAGAAAAAAATAACTTCTTTTTATCTCTGTTTTTGCAGTGATAATCCTTGTTTTTTTCCATTAAGACAGATGCCAGCCCACAACATCGCTCCACCAAAAGCTGTTTATCGTCAACAGACAGGATTTAGAGTTTTAGTTTGTCTGCTTCTCAATCCATGATTGTATTTTCCTGACAAATGTGGCACCGTTTATGATTTACTGCCAGGGAGCACTGTGAAAATCCCCCCACAACAACAATAATACATGTAGGAAACCACCTCATTGCGGTTTTGGACTCAAGTTTCTTCCTTGTCTAACATCTCAGGCCGTCATGCCAAAGAATATCTTTTAAAAAAAAGGCGATCTCACTTCATTTTGGCCGTTGCGTCCAGCCCCGTCATCTGATATTCATTACAATAACACCTAAATCCAGAACGGCAACAGTCACACATCAGTATCTATAAAACTTAGCAGATTTCTCAACGTTTTACACCAAACTCTTCTCATCTAAAAGCTCCGTTACAGCAAGACTTTGCCTTAAAGTCTGTGCAGAACATAAAATAAAGCTCTGAAAGACGGTAAGGCCAATTTGAAACAGTTTATTTTTTCTCGCCCACCCCCCCCGTCCTCAAGAACAAAATATAAACCCGGCTCCTGCATTTATATAATAAGCCATTGAAACTCTTCGGATATTTACAAAAGATATACATTTATATATTTAGAAAAGAAAGCAAATAAATAAAACCTGTGACGCATGCGGCCTCACTCGGAGCTCGTTTGACGTAATCCTGGAGAAGAAATGCGACTCGGAGGGAGAAAAGCCACTAATATGCTATGAAAAGCAAATAGGACAGAAAACGGACTCAAACGTGAAGCATGATCGACATAAAAAAGAGAAAACAATCATGATAAATTAGTAGGACACTGGCACATTGTGTGGGTCATTATTGTAGTCGTTAAATTACACAATAAGATAATTTAAAAAAATGAAGCCATTTCTTGGGTGAACACCGTAGGGAAATAAAAAGTGAGCAGCTTTAGCGTGTCAGAAAGCGTTCAGGCGGCCGATAAAGCCTTAGCAGGAAAACAAGAGGTCACCTGGATGAGAAGCTCAAGATTGGCGCACACCGCCCCCTACTGGTTACTTACTGCAAGGACAAGCAGCATGAATGAAGCTGAACCAGCCTCATAGGGATCCTTTTTTTTCTTTTTTAATATAAAGAAATACAGTTAGTTTTTAAACAAGAGTTAGACGTTAAAATACCTCTTAAAGAAGACTGATACAGCAACCTTACACTTAGACTCAGTCTAAATTGTGACCCTATGGTGATAAAACTGAACTTTTAATGCTACGGCCCTTCAAACATGAGGACAAAACCACTTGGAAAATCCTATGAGAGGAGTGCAAAAAGCAGCCGGTGTCCCTGATGACCAGCCGTGCGTAGCCTTGTTTTCACGCGTTGGTTTCGTCTCCATACGGGCCGGCGCCGCCGCTTCAGGGCCACCGTTCCACCCGGTCAGAGGTTGATTCTGGGCAGCGCGTCCGCTCCACGCCGGCGCTCTGCAGTCCGTTCCTGTTCAGTTGTGGGCCGACTCGTCGAGGTGCGATCGATGCTCTGGTTTCCTCGCTAGCTCCTTTGGCGCCGGCTCAGCTGTTGCCTGTAAACCACAGCAGAGCAGAAATGAAGCGGCGATGGCGGGCGGAACGACGACGGCGGCTGAGCGCACTCACCCTCGTCGTCGGAGTCGAACCCGAACAGGTTGGAGCACTTCTGCTGCTGGCCGTGGCTCTGCAGCTCCTCGGCGCTCCTGAACGTGGAGAAGCACTTGGCGCAGCGGTGCCTCTGCAGCGCCGCCTCCAGGCGGGCCGACTCGGGGACGTCGCGGCTGGACGGGCAGGGCGGCGCCTCCTTCCGGCGCTTCGGCATGGCGGTGTACTTCTCGTCCAGGTAGGCGGTGGGCGGCAGGCGCAGGTACGGCTTCTTGCCGTAGGCAGCGAGCGTCTTCTTACACGGCGTCCTGACGTCCTTCGTCCATCCCGTCCTGTCAGCAGACGGCGCCTCAGACGCGGCGCCGTCTGCCCCAGGAGGAGGAGGAGGAGCGTCTGCCTGCTCAGGTCTGGCAGACGCCTCGGCTGCCGGCTGGCTGGCCTCGTCACGCTTCTTCTTGGCCGCCTTCCTCGTCTTGTCCTTATCAACCTCTCTGCTCCTCTTGGCGGCCCTGCTGCTCTCAGACTTGTCGGAGGAGTTCGGCCTCCTGGGTTTGTCCGTCTTCTTAGCGCTCGGCTTGGTCGGCTCGGGGGCTGCGGGTGGAGCGGGGGTCAAAACGCTGGGCGGCGTGGATGGAGGGGAGGAGGCGTCAGACGCCTCCTTCCTCTTTCCTTTCTCGTCCAGAGTGCTCTTTATCAGCTTCTTTAATCCCTTCAGTATGCCCTCTGCTCCTGCAGCTTTGCTCGGCCGGTCCGGGTCTTTGGCCTCCACCGTGGACTTGGGGGGGATTTTAGCGCTTTCGTTGCTGCCTGCTTCTTTCTCCTTCGCCTTCTGACTGAGCCTCCTCTTCTCTGGCAGGACGTCGGCCTTCTCCTCCCTCCTGACGGCCGCCGTCTTCGACGTCGCCTCTGCTTTCGCTGCCGCCGGCTCCTCTGGGTCGGCGGGCGCGGGGCTAGAGGAGCCGGCCTCGGCTGAAGCTCGGCTTTTAGCGGGACGTTCAGCTTTAGCTGGAGTCTTTCTAGAAGCGGCGCTGGGTTTGTGGCGCGCCTCGGCGGCCCTTTTGTGCTCCTGAACCTTTCCGGCCTTGTTTCTCTTTGACCTGCTAGACTCTGAAGGCACGGCGTGGTTTCTGAGCGGCTTCTTGTCAGCAGCCTGCTTCTGTCTGGGGAGGCCAGGCTGCTTAGAGGAGGAGACCTGAGGCCTGCTGGGCACCTGGTTCCTCGCCACCCGCCTGGACTCTGATCCCCTCCCGTCGGCCTCCTCTCCTTTAGTCCTGGCGGTTTTGCTCAGCCTCGGAGGGCAGCGCCTCCTCTTCAGACTCCTGGTGGCCATCCTGACGCTCCTCAGCCGTAGCCGGCTCTTCACGTGGCGTCTGTGTCTCAGCGAGGACGAGACGCCTCTCTGGTTGTTGGCGGCCGGGTTTGGCGGCTGCAGCTTCCTGGTTTGCCTCAGCCTGAGGTTGATGGTCATGGGGGCAGGAGAGGAGGAGTCTTCCTCAGACGAGTCGGACTCTGTGCTTCTGTTTCTCCGTCTGGACGCGCCATCTCTACTTAGAGCGGCGTTTCTTTCTCGCTCTCTTAACCTGGCGGCGCCCTCTGAGCTCTGCGTTCTCTTCCCCTCCGGCTCGGCCGACTTGCCGTAGTGCTCCTTCTCGTGGAGGTTCAGCGCCCAGAGGCAGATGAAGAGCCGGGGGCATCCGGGCCGGCAGCACGCCGCCTGCAGGGGGCTGTGCTTCCTGGCGTGGCGCCTCATCTCGTTGCCGCTCTTGAACCGGGCGCCGCAGCCCCGGTGGGGGCAGGGGTGGCGGGGGGCGAGCCGGTGGCGCTCCACGTGGTGCTGGAAGTGCTCGAAGCTCCACATCACCCTCATGCAGATGCCGCACTTGCCGTTGCCCACGCGGAACGCCAGCTCCAGGGGCGTGGCGTCGCCGCCGTGGTTGTCCAGGACGTGGTAGAGGAGGCTGACCCGGTTCTTCAGCAGGTCCGCCGCCCAGGAGCAGCTCTTCACAGGACAGGAAACCCTCCGCTGCGGCTCCGCCTTCGCCCGCTCTGGCTCCGCCCGTTTCAGCTGTGACGACTCCCTCTTCTTCCTGCCGTCTTCTGGCGACGTCAGCGACTCCTCGGTGGTTTTACCCGTCGTCACGTCGTCGGGTTTGAGCCGCCTGCCGTCCTGAGACGCTCTGTGACGCTGCCGCACACGTTCCCGCTCCGGATCTTTCTTCAGCGCTTCGCATTTCTCCTTCCTGCCGATATGTCCGTTGACCCTGAGAACGGCTGCTTCCCCCGCGCCGCGCCTGGACGCCTGTTTTTCCTGTGAAGGCGTTCCACTCGTCTGCCTCTGCTCGGACCTTAAGGCTCTGGGTTCGGCTGCGTCTGCGGAGCTCTGAGGAGCCTCTGCAGATCTCCTGGGTCTCTCGTTAGCCGCCTTCGCTCTGGGCGTCGCCGTGGCGACAGCGGCGGCGGCGGCCTCTTCGGCCCGCAGCCTCTTCATTTTCTCTATGTGGTCGGAGAGGTGCATCATGGCCAGCAGGTCGTCCTTGAAGGCGGTTCTGCAGAAGGTGCACTCGTCCCGGCGGAAGTGGAACATGGCGTGCTCCACGACGCGGGCCCCCGTGAAGAGCTTGCTGCAGAAGCTGCAGTGATGCTCCAGCCGGGACTCCTCCGTCTCTGGCGCCGCCTCCGCGGGCTCGCTGCTCTCGGAGCCCTCTGAAGCAGCGTCCTGAGCTTTGGCGCTCGCTCTGCTAACCGGGGCGTCCACTGGAGGCGCCTCCTGCTCCTGCGTGGTGGAGCTAGAGGTAGCCGGAGCATCTTTGACCCGCAGACCTTTGGCCACGCGCTGCTGCTCCGTCTCCTGCTCAGACGCAGCGTCCGATTCTGTGGACCTACAGGAAGGAGCCGAGTCTGCCGCCGACTTGACTTCCTGCTCTGCGTGGATGAGAGCGGCGTCCTCTGACGGGGAGAGGAGAACGCCGTCTGGGCCGCTGATGGAGCTCGGCGCCGTGTCATCTGTGGATTTCCTGCGGCTCCTCGCCGCCTTTGAGAAGTGTGAGGCTGCAGCGTCTCTCGTTGGAGACACTTTGTCCAGGACTGACGCCGGCGAAGCGATGGTGACCTTCATCTCCACGGCCGGCTCCTCGAACGTTTCCGCGCCGCTCGCGTTCGGCGAGGCCGCCTCGGCTTCAGGGTGAGCGGAGGATTGCTCCGCGGCGCTCTGAGGAGACGTCTCGGCGGCGTGCGGCCCCCGCTCCCTGGGGACGGGCCTATCGCAGAGCTCCGACTCCTTAGTCGGGCTGACCTGCGCCGAGGAGCGCGTGATGGTGGACACGGAGCTGTGAAGGTTGGAGCCGTTGCCCTTCTGCCGGCGCGCGTAGCAGTGCAGCAGCTGGGCGAAGGTGGCGCCGTCCCGCGCCCTCAGCACCACCTCCTTGCCGTGGCCCGTCCTGGCGGGCGGGGGGCCGTCGGGAGGCCTGGGCTTGTAGAGCAGCACCTGGGGTAGCCTCCTGGGTTTGCTGCAGGCGTCGTCGCTGAACGTCTCCAGCAGCTCGTTGTCCGGCAGCGACAGCTCCAGGATGGCGTGCGGCGGGCTCGCCAGCGCCTCCGCGTCCAGAGGGAAGCCGTTCTGCCGCTCGGCGTTCTCCTTCGCCTTCGGCGGAGCGCCGGCCGGCGGCTTGAGCTTGGCGGCGCTCTTCACCGGCGGCCTCTGGGGCCTCTTCATGACGCAGGAGCGGAGGAGCCTCTGCTGCTTCAGCCCGTTCTTCTTCATCTTCAGGGGAACGATCTCCAGCGTGCCCGAGTCCTCCAGGAGCCACTTGGGCTTCTTGATCTTGCGCTTGGGCAGGTTGCGCTCCGAGAACCTGGTGGTGCGGCGGTGCTCGTCGTAGCGCAGCGTCAAGCTGCCGTGGATCCTGTCCAGCTGCCAGAAGGAGCGCCTCAGCGGCGCCGCGGAGGCCTCCCGCCGCGATTGGCCGCCTCGCCGTCTGAGCGCGTGGTTGTTCAGCCGCAGCTTCTCCGCGTCCATCCTTAAGCGCTTGGACGCGGCGGTGGAATCTCTCTTACAGAAGCGGTCCTCCTTCTGGCGACGCCTCTTGGCGGCGGCTCCTCTCTGGCAGACGGAGCGCAGGGCGGAGCTCCTGGTGCAGTACTTGGAGATCCACTTGTCCTCCATGATCTCCTCCAGGGCGGCGCTGACCACCTTCTCGCTCATCAGCTCCAGGCAGCTGGTCCGCAGAGCCATGAGGTTCCAGAACTCCGGGTCGAAGTACAGGTCCTTCTTCAAGACCTGCAGAGGAAAAGGCAGAGAACCGACCAATTAGGTTCCTAATTATGACTAAAACAGCTCTGACTCTTAAAGACCAAAAACTGTTTCTAAATGTATGCATTTAGGATTAGCATTTAGTTCTGGAATATATGCATAACATTTCCAGAAAGAAAAAAACTAATTGTGTGTAGAATATTTTACTTTAGATAAATTAAGTATCTTTTTGTCATTAGGTTGCTTTTTCCTCATTTTGATGCCATTTGCTATAAAAATCAAATGTCCAATTGAAGAAAATGCATTAAACCTAAACATAAAAATACTGTTGGTTAAATAATATAAACTGTTGATCTTTAATTTAAAAAAAATATATAAAACATATTTCCTATAGTATACTATAAAAACAGGCTTGCTTCAAAGAGATGCGGGTTGTAAAGGTTGCATTATTCTGAAATTAGGGTCAGAAATTAAGAGTTAAATCTTTCTACAATTAGGTCAGAGGCCCAATTTTCTGTGCTAGAAAACCAACACTTCACATAAAATCTCCCACTATTCCACTGTTTGCAAACATCGAGCACCTTATTTGATGCATTTTGTTCTTATTATTCAAATTATTAATGACCAAGTGAAGGTTGGATTCTTTTTTCCCGTCGATGACCCCCGTCAAGTTTATGTTTTCTTTCATGATTATGTCGGTGGACGTGACATGAACATTAAATTATAAACACCATTTATTCTGTTACTTATTGTGATATTGATAAAAAAGTGATAATGAAAGACTCTTAGGTAACTTTCTGGCTGTGACTTCATGTCAATAATGGCCCCATAAATACAAATACTGCCCTTAAATCAAAACACAATTAATAATGACACATATACATATATATATATACATATACATATATATATATATATATATATATATATATATATATATATATATATATATATATATATATATATATATATATATATATATATATATATATATATATATATATATATTAACATATATTCAATTCAATTGTATTTATATAGCACCTACTCACAACACACATCGCTAAACTGCACACAATTACAGCTTTTATTAATATTTTTAAATGTATTGAAGTTTATTGGTGCTCTGGAGACACAGTGGAGAAAATAACAAAACAAGACCAACACTGACAGTTTTTGCTGTTTTCAGACATTACTAATTGAAATTTATCGTTGTCAAGATAAACCCAAACTCTTTTTTCAAGATAACGTTAAATTTATACGATAAAGGCCCAGCCCTGTTGTTATGCTGCATTTACACGATGAAATAAAATATAGTTTGCATGGATTTTATTTCTTAAAAAAAAAAAAAAACATTTAAATGGGCATGTTAGACCAGTCCCATAGCATCATACTACCACTGCTGTGCTAAACACTCAAGTCCTTCTCAACTTGAACCACAAATATAATTTACCGGGGCCAAATAAAACTTTTTGTCCTTTTTAAGCCCAGAAACATCTGCTGTATGGAGAGCCATTTGATTCAAAATTAAATAAATAAACAAATCCGGTTATTAATAAATTATTAACATGCCATCAAATAAATAAATGTCAAATAAAATTATATATATATTTTTTTTCCAAAAATGTTTTAACTTTTTCTGTTTATTTTTATCTATGAAATAGAGTCTGAAATAAAAACTGACTTAAAAAATAAAAAGTCTGAAATACATAAAGTAGCTTTACTAAGTAAAAATGTCAAAAAATAAAATTCACTTATGAGATAAATAAATAAACCTTGGAAAAATTACGTATATCCTTAAATGAATAAAACATTAAACAAATAAAACTTCAATTAAATAAAGAAATAAAGATCAATTAAACCCAATGAAATTACTAAATAAAATAATATTGTATTCATTGAAGATATTTTTCAGTTTTTATTGCACAGGAACATTTATTTGATGGAATATTTATTCAGAATATTTTAATAAAGGAATTAATAAATTCCTTTATTAAATTTGTTTCTTTCTAAATTATGTAATTTAGAAAGAAACAGCTCTCCATACTGTTTTTCAGGTCCCTCTGGACCAGAGTAATAATTTAATCATCTCATGACGCTCAAAGTTCCTGTCAAAAATATAAAATTCCATTATGAGATAAATAAATAAATCTTGGAATAATTATACATTTTTAAATAAATAAAAAATTAAACCAATAAAACTTTAATTAAATAAAGAGATATAAACGTAAATAAATTACTAAATAAACTAATATTGTATTTATTGAAGATATTTTTCTGTTTTCATTGCACAGGAACATTTATTTGATGGATAATTTATTCATAAAGGAATATATTTATGTAATTTAGAAAGAAATGATTCTCCATACTGTTTTTCACGTCCCTCTGGACCAGAGTATTAATTTAATCATCTTTAATCATCATGCTCCCAGTTCCTGTCAGAAATATAAAACTATCTGAGGAGACGGTATCAGCAATACCCTGTGCAGACCCGTCACCCATTAGTAATAGAGGCGCATTCCTCAGAAGGTGCATTAAAAACTACCTGCAGCGTCTCGAAGCGAACGTTGTTCCCGATGGGGCTGTCGTCCACGTGGTACTCCTGGTCAGGGTGCATGTAGAGGAGGTACACCGTCTTATAGGACTCTACGGAGCGCTCCAGGAAGAAGACGAGCAGAGCGCAGACCCGGCACACGTCCAGGTCGCTGGGCAGCAGCCCGGCCACCGTTTTATAAATCAGCGTCTTGGTGAGGACGTCGCACGGAAGACAAGACCTCAGAGCGTTGGCGCAGAGCTCCACGCAGAACTGCACGCCGTCCTCGCCGACCTGCGCGGGGGGGAAAGACACGGGAAAGAGTCGGCCGTGACGGAACCCCGTGGTTTCTGACAGGAGACGAGCTCCCCGGCTTACCTCCTCCAGCACGGCTCTGATGAAGGGGAAGATGGACTTGACGTTGGTGGCGGAGAGCATCAGCTGACGGCACGCCTCCAGCAGAGCCCGTTTGGACGTGTTGACGCGCCTGTGCAGGCTGGTCCACACCAGGACGAGGTCGCTGCGGACAGAGGAACGCTCAGCACGGCTCCGCTAAGAGCGAATGGATAATTAAGATAATTAAGAGCGCCTCCCCTACCAGAGGTGGTGCAGGTCTCCCCGCTGCAGCTGCTGGGACAGCACGGAGGTGCTGAGGACCAGCAGCGCCTCGTCGCCGACCTCCCGCTCCAAGCTGCAGATGAGATGCAGCGCGTCTTTACCGCCGACGTCGGCCACCTGAAAGACGCAGGGAGGGGACAAAAAATAAATAAAAAAGAGGAGAAAGCGAAGAGACGGGCTGGGACGCAGTGTTGTATAAAGTACTGAAATCTCGGAGTCAAGTAAAAGTATAGGTACCTCTCCAAAATATGACTTTGGTAAAAGTCCAAGTCACTGACTGAAATGTTACTTGAGTAAAAGTCTTAAAGTATCTGAAATGTCTTGTACTTAAGTATGAAAATTACTGTAAAAATAGATGTACTCAAGTAATGTAATAAAAGTAAAAAGTAAAACAAAGCAAATGCAGTTTGAATGACATTTTTTAGATTTTGGTAAACTTTGAAGGTCAAATTCACTTAAAATAATATAAACAACCAAGTTCAGGAGAAATTTAGACCAAGTTTAGACAGAAAATACAACATTTTTGTAAGCTTTCAGTTTTCCTTCTTCAAGTAAGGTCAGTGCTATGCACTTTAAAATTGTACACAACCAAGTGCAGGCAAAATTTAGACCAGGGGGTGTATACTAAGAACATGGTGAAGTGATAAACCAGGTTTAGTTAAACTACAGGAAGTGGTAAACCTGCTAATAGATACACCTGCAGGTTATCATTTAGTTGAGAAAATTAGGACTCTGCTATTAGATGCTTTACCTATACCACAAGGTTAATTTAACCTGCCCTACCACTGAACCAGCTTCTTATCCTGTTAGTGTTGATGAACAAGGCCAGGCAAGTCCCGACTTTGTCGCAGTCAATTAGTAGGTGGGGTCAAAACACTTGCGTGAGTCTCTCTCTCTCTTTTTGTAACGAGTAACTAAACCAAACATTGAAAATACAATACAACACTGCTGAGACGGAGCCCCGGTCACCTCGTCGTGTAGCAGGTCGTGCCGAGCCGTCCTCAGAAGCCAAGAGAGGTAGACCTGGAGGAAGAACAGCAGCTGTCCCGCGGCGGGATGCCGGGCGCAACGCTTGGCCAGGGCGGCGGCCTCGCTGTGGCGCCCGCAGGAGGTAAGGTAGCGGACGCGGAGGTCGAGGAACACGGGCGGCTCGGAGCTGATGTAACCGTCCACTGAGGGGAAAACCAAGAAGAGGCTTTTTTTTTTTTTTAACACTCAAATGTCAAAAGAGTGAGCTGGAAAGAAACGAGCGCTCACCTTCATCCTGAGGTAAACTGGATTCGCTGAGGATGGCCTGTAAGGCGGCGTTGGCCCACGGCCCGCCATGTCGGAGTAAACGCTCCACGTGGAGTAAAAAAACGTTTTCATACTTCGCTAAGACTGCGTGAGACTCCTGGGAGGGAAGGAGGACAAAAGCAGCTTGTATTCACACTGACTGAGGGAAACACTGGGTATACATCTTTACAAGCAAGCATTTGGTTATTATAGATAAAAAAAAACATTATGTTAACAACTAGGAGTGAAAAAACATAGAAATATTGAAATAAATTTGACACATTATGAGAAAAAACATGGATATGAAAGAAAAGGGACATTAATTGGCAATATTAAAAACTATTAGATTATATTCTGAGATTATCAAGTCAGACCTTTGGGACCAAAGATGCCAGAATGTCTTAGAAATTTCTGCCTTTTAGATGTCAGAGAAAATCCAAGTTCTAATCTCATGACTTTAGGCCCTTAATCGTGGAAAACTGTCTTTTGTTTTGCTAATTTAGTAACTATTAATAAATCAAATCGGAACATTTTACTGGTTGTTTTTCTTGCAGGAAATTTAATTTTCTTTGCTCTTCAATGGCCCCACAACAATAAAATTAATAAACCTTTTGGCACCAACACTGATAAATGGACTGATGGCTTCCCTATATAGTCTCCAGCAGGACCAAACAGCACCAAAAGGCACACAGGAGTAAATCTGAGGACATGAGGGCCTCAGAGCGCTCGGTGTCGCCGCGGTGTGGATCCACGTTAAGCTGCGTCTCACCTGGAATGTGGCGGTGAAATGCTCCAGCGCCTGCTGGTCCTTCTGGTCAAAAAACAGCAGCAGCTCAAACACGCTCCTGTGGAAAGAGCAGAGCAGCCTCTTTTAAAACTCCTTTGCAATTAAAGACGTCACACTGCAAAAAAGGGAGCTAAAAGGAAGTTACATTTTCTTGAAATCAGTGTATTTGTCCTTGATTTGAGCAGCAAGTTTAAATGATCTGCCAATGGAATAACATTTTTGCACTTAAAATAGGAACTCATCTTATTTCAAGTACATTATATCTAATCATCTTATTTTAGGGGTAAAATAAATTACTATATAATATATTTTAGATGTGTAAAAATTGCTACTGTGAAGGTTTTAATGTCTTCATGGCTTAAACCATTTATCCCTGTGATCTTAGGACTAAAATAACTTAACAATGCTGTTGAAAACTGAATGTTTCCGTCTAAAATGATTCATTTCACAGAAACTGAACTTTAAACGGTTCTCATCCCTCTGAGCTGCCCCTCTTCCCTGTCGGCCGCTTTTAAAACGCAGATGAAGCGTCTGGCGATTAAAAGTGTTTCAGCTCTGAGGAGCTGGGGACCCGCCGACATCAGAGCAGTTTACTCATCTGCTAATTTAGTTTATTTGTTCAGATAATCGGTAAAAAAAAAAGCAAAAGCAAGACGTGGTAGAAGAGAAAAGTTTTATTCCCCGATTATTCCCTCTTCAAATCATATTCTTTGTGCTTTCTTCATTGTTTCCACACTTCGCTGGGAGATGCTAATAGCCGTTAGCCACTTCCTTGTTTATCCCCTGCTGCACATGCTCAGTACCGTACCTCCATTGTTGTTATAAATATACACAAACGGCTTTATTTACTAACAAATTGAGCAAAAACACCAAAAATAACAACTAATAAGTCAGCAGGACGTGATGTTTCAGAAAAATCTGCAACCAGAGTGAGCTACTGACGTATAAATTTAAAAAATGTCAGATAACGTGGCTATGTACCTTTAAAACCAGAACCCACGTCTGTCACCAGACATGTTTTGGACTTCCCAACTGGCAATCAGGGGTAATATTTGATCACAAATTGGGTACTAAAACTTAAAACTGTGAAAAATACTCCATACTTGATGCTGTTTTTGATGCCACAGCAACATTATTTAAGAGCAAAAATTATAATTACAATATGACAACCATCTTAGAATAAGGCTCCCCTTATAAATGGCTAGTAAATAGTTTATAGATATGTTAATTAATCTGTAAACACTTTGTAACTCATTTATAAATGTTTATTATGCATTAATTAAGGGCAAGCAAGAGTCAAACTGACAGGTTTGTGCTTACAAGGCTGTAAATTAGTCTGAAATGTTTAATATAAGCAACCCTAGATGAACTATATGTATAGTTGAACAGGGCCATTATTTGGGAAGAAACCGGTCAGTTTGTTGTTAGCTCATCAAAAGACTTATAAGTCGTTGAGACACAGCCAACATGTAGATGATTTGAAAAAAGCTGCAACTTTTATTTAAAAGTTTAGGAAAATAAAGAAAGGCTAAGTAATTTAAATTAGGATATTAAAATATTGGTGTTTTTCATGAGTTTTTATTTCATTTATTGTTTACAGAACGTTCATTTCTCATTTTTGACATTCTGAATAAAGCTTCTTTACTTAGAAACGAATAAACAAAAGGGCTTCATTAATGAAGTTTAATCATTCTGGAGGTGATACGTCAGTCTGCACATGTCAGACTATCAGTCAGCCCCAGGAAACACAAGAAAGTCTCGACCAACGGCGAGGAAGAGCACGGCTACCAGCGAACATGGCGTGGTGTACTTACAGAGCCAGGCTGCTGATGGTGCGCTGCACAGAGTCACAGCTTGTCGGGAGGAAGGCTGAGGCTTGAGAAAAGTGATGAAGAGCTATTTGGAGGATCCTGAGCTGGGGCAGCGGGACGCTCCAGTGAGAGGCATGCTCCTCCACCGCCTGCACAGAGGGAACAGACAGCAGGCCAACACAAACGTTAAAGGAGCAACGCACTAAATGTCACCACTAGGTGGGGCTGTTGAGCTCCGCCGGTTCACCAGAACAAGCCGTGATTGTCGAAAAAATCCCCAGCGTGGAAAGATATTCTGTTATAATAAGGTTCTAACAAGCAAAATATGAAGATTTTCTGGAAAATATTGGCGATATATATTAATGACAACTGACCACCTGTTCTGTGAACGCTGTTTGTTATAACTTATATCTTTAAAAACAATAAAATACAAGTGAAAAATAAAATGCTAACGCTATAAGCTAACGCTAGCTGCTGTTAGCTTGACGACCAGCACAAAAGCATCCAGAGAAGCAGCAAACCCGCTTTAGTTCTTTACACTTTTTTTTTTTTTTAGTTCTTTCTATCTAAAATAATAAATTATTGCTCCGTTACAAGGAGGACAAGAAGTTTGCATCAGAAATCACCTTTAAATCTGCGCCAACAGTCGCTACCACGGTGACGTGAAGAACGACGGTGAAGTAGAAACGCAGAGAACTCAAGTGCTGAGATTTCTGCTTTATCTACAGTCAGGTTTGTGCAGAAAACTGTGATACAAGTGAGATTTAAACAAAGCCTGTTTGTGTTCAATGAATAAGTTTCACTTTATTAGGATGAAACATTTGTCGCTAACAAAAACTAAAAACAGACTTTAGAGGTAAAGGTCCAGCAGACTGGTAAAGAACGACAACAGGGCTGATCTCAGGCCTTAAAGGGGCGACGGCGACCGCTTCCCACCAAACAACGCTGCCGTTTGTTTAGAAACCGCAGCAACTTCACTTTAACAACCCACATAGAGACGCTGGCTGCACCGACAATTAGGCTATTACGCGTATTTTGTACCTGAATGAAACAAGCAGATGTCACATAATAAGATAACTGCTCACTGGACCAATGTGTCGTCCAGTTTTACGGCCAGAATTGTTCATAAAAAGGTAATCCCCAAAACAAATAATGCTTATAAAACAACATGGCTGCGCCGTCTTTATTTCAAGCCAACTGTTGATTAATTAGGGTTAAAGCTTAAAAATAGCAGAAAGGTTGTAATAATTTACATCTGAAATTATTTAATACCGTCTTGGTATAAAAAGACAAAACCAGTGTTTTCATTCTCTGGACGTTTTGTCTGTTAACAACAATAGAAATCTATGTTCGCCTCCCCGCAGTTTTCCTTAAATCCAGAAACCTGATTTTAACTCATGCGTTGAAGCCAGAAGCCGTCAGCTTGACTCCACCAGGGGTCTACGACCCGCGGCCCCGGGGCCCAAAGTGACTCTTAACGTCGGGATGGGAATGAAAAGAAACAATTAATCCTTTTTTCAATATAGATAAAAAAAAAATTACTCTTTTTTTTTTTACATTTTTTTCCCCCATGGAATAACTGCTTTGAATTCCCAAATAAGGAAATTCAAACAATTAGCTGTTTTCTAGGAACAATAAATAAATACCAGAAATAGTTTTATTTTCTGGATTTATTCTCGTTGTCATCAGGTTTGTTTGTTTTTGTTTTATTTATTTTACAAATATTGACATCCCAAAGAAAAAAAACCACACTCATCTGCAAATGTCCAATGTTTTCCTTTATCTAAAACCCATTAATAAAACAGAGTTTCTTTATAGATGATAACAAATTTCCTACAGCAGACACCTATGAAGATTTCTAAGTGGTCTTTACTGTAAAGGTCGTTAACATTTTCAGCTTTAAATGAGTTTTATTCAGGGGGACTGGGGCCAAAATGGCTCTTTGGATTGAAAAGGTTGCAGACGATACAGGAGTGCATTGAGACGAGGCATCAATGTTACGATTATTGCTGCATAAAACTAAAGTCATCCCACAAAATGGAAAGAGTAAAACCATCCATCTAGATCAGCACAATATAATCAATATATGCAAAATTACAACAAAAGACTGCTTGCCTGTAGTATTTGGTAGACCATGATGTTCCATTCATGCACTGAGTGCCACTAATCTATAGAGATGGGATATCGGCCCCGATATTGACCAATCAGCTGGATCGGATATCGGATGAATGACGGCGCTCCAGTCATTTCTTTTTTTTATTTTATTTTTATTAATACCACACACAGCAATAAGGTCGCATAGATCTAGTCGCTTCATTTCTACGTTTATGACGCTGGTTATGTCACCAGCAGCTAGCGAGGAGCGAACGCAGAGCACCACAGAAGAAGCCCAGTCTGCTCTTTGGAAACTTGTGAGGTGACAAAGTTGGCAGATTCAACAGCACAAACATGGCGGTAAGGTTCATTCAGTCAACCGTAACATCGGCTGGGGATCTGGTATCGCTACTGGATCAGAAAAAAAGATGGATCTGTGTGTCTCTACTGATATTTTTGGTCAATTTGATGGAGCTCCTCCACCATTGAGGCCCACAGCTGGCCATGACTATCTTGAACGTTCAGAGAAATGGGGACGAGAACCGACTGATGCTGTCCTGATATCTACAGAAACATACCCAGTGTTTCCCCTACCGTTCAACAAGGAGGGCGCCCCGCCCCGCCATAGTCAGGGCATGCCGTAAACTATTATACGTCTGTGCATGATCACGGTTCATTTTATTAAAATTAGCCTTTCTAAATAGCACCAGATCGCATCCTGAGCTGCTTCTGTCTCTTGGTTCCCACATAATACGCCAAATATGGGGACAATTTTTCACGAGCACGAAGAAGTCTCCAAGGCAGCTGTGACTCTAAGCTCCTGCAGCCTCAATGCACCTCGGACTCACAGGTGGGTGTTGGGTGTCTGCTGTGGGGAAATGTAGGAGTCTGCCAATAAGTGCTCTCGACTATGAAGTTTAAGATGTCTAAAGAGAGTCTGCCAGGCATGTGGCTGCCTTTAATATTTCTCCTAAAGTGAATCGTCGCTCCTTTACTTTCAGCTCAGAGTCACCTGGGTTCGCACGCAGGTAAAGTCACACAGGTGAGAGCGCTCAGAGTCCCCACATATTTTTACCTGCCTTGGTAAACGTTTCTGCGTTTTGTAAACGAACCTAATCTCTGAGGATGGCTGCACTAAAAAGTCAGGAGCGCTGAGCGTCTGCAGGCCGTGAAGACGTCGACGGAGTCTGTCCTGATGGTGGAACACGGCCGTTCGTTAAAGAGAAACACTTAAAAATGACAGAGAATTACCCCCGACAGAATTAGTATCGCCTGTGTTTGGAGCGCGGAATTTAATGGGATGAATGCGGCCTTTTTCACTTGTTACAACTGAAAAAAGATGCATTTGTTTATTTCACATGGTGCCCCGATTACTCCAATAAACTGAGAACGTTTGTCTGATTTGAGGATGATTTTATGTTTAAATTAGGGCTGGACGATAATTCAATAACAACATATCGATCAATGGACGTACAGTTCAATATAAAAAATAGGGGGTCAATAAAAAGTTTAATAAAAGAACAGTGCATTCCAGCCCATTATGCATCCTCCCAACCAATCACAAACGCAGGAAAGCTCCATCAGCCTTCAGAGAGTTCAGAGAGCACGCATTCTTTTTTTTTTAACACTTACAGTTTTTGTAAAAAGTTGGTTGAATAAAGGGTTGAGTTTGAATCCTTTTAGTTAAAAACAGGTCATTAAGCAACAGCATAAAAGGGCCAAGGCTGCACTTAAAATTTATATTTTGAATTGTTTTGATAATTATCGATTTCAATCTATAGGATTTCTATTTTATCAATATGCTTTTATTCTATATTGTCCAGCCCTAATCTAAACTGGATTATTATGAGCATTAACGCTCAATACAGCACGTTCTCATTTTCAGATGTCCTACATGTCATACAGTTTGCTTTGATTGTCGCAAATCACCAATAGTCTGTTTGTTGGAAACAAAAATTCATCTTCCTGAGTCCATCCCTGAAAAAATATGGCTGCTTTATTCTTGGAAAACACATTTTTGTTGCTTAACGGACCCCATGAATGGATCAGACGCAGATCCTAAATGTAATAAAATCAAAACGGAATAAAGTTACTCTCAAAAATATTATAAACTATGGCAGATCTGGATTTTAAAGTGCTTTTCATTCAATCAAGTAGGAAGGAGCCTTCAAAGTATAACTATATAAACGTACAGACACATAAAAAGAGAGAAAGATGGAGAAATAAGAGAAGATGGCTGCTCCTATAAAGCTGTATTCTGTGATATTGATGGAAAGCTAAGAGGAAGACATGCTCAAGACTTCAAAAAGATAGTTATTACCATTCTACTAACAAATCTCTTCTATACGACAGTCTTATGCCACTTATATAGTTAATGATTTACCAAATCGTTTACTGTTTCTTCACGTAGTAAATGTTTGCATGTCAAAGCAATACGTAATGTTTTACGTAAACAACGTAGTGGCACTGAGCAGTTTTCAGGGTTTGGAGGGCATATAACCAGCGTTCGTAACACGTTATAAACTGCTGCGAGTGAACTTGTTGTCAATTAAAGCTAATGTCGAGGCTAATCTGCGCGACAAAACGCACGATTAACTCAAAATTAGGGGATTAAACGTGGTTATCTGGGTAAAAAAGTGAAGATTAGTTGATAGCCGCTGTGCACTGGGCAGGTGGAAAACAACAGACAACTAACTTGATGGTGCGTTTTGAGTTGGCTAAAGTGTTAGCTTAACACCAACAGCCCGGTTAGCTGAACAGAAAGCGTTCCGTGTCAACTTTAAACCGCCACGCCAGCCGCGACGTTTTCACTGCATCCTCCCGGTGTGCGGCTGGAACAATGCGTCCGTAGTTTGAAACGTGTTTAACGCGTTTCTGGCAACAACAACCACAAAAAAACGGAGAGCAAAGAGCCAACGTCTGAGCGGCTACATGCTAGCTAGCCCCGCTGCTAATGCAGTTCTGGGGGAGGGGAGTCGGCTAACATCAGGGCTCTCGGCTTCGACAGCAAGCCCGGTGCCGTGACACCACAGCGGCCGCTTACCTTGCAGAAATCAGCGCAGAACAGCTCGCTGTCAGCCCCGGATTCGTCCCCGGAGAAGCGGCTCAACAGGCTCTGCAGCTGCTTCTCCAGCCCCTCTGAGCCGCTCACACTGCTCCCCTCCGCCATACTGACTGTCTAGCCTTGCTCGTAGCGTTCAGCACACAACACACTTCGCCACCATCCTCGCCGCTGATTGGACACGGCTATTACCGACGGGAGCGCTCCTTTGCGGCACCTCCGCACACCGGTGCTGGTTCCATGGGGGGCGGCGCATAGAGGGTTTCATGGTTCTGAATGACAAGCCGACAACACGGTGTTGCCAGGTAACAGTTACATGCGCCACTAAACACATGGCCGACACAAACACGGCGCTTTAAAAGCTTTTTTTTTTTTTTTTTTTTTTTTAATAAAATGTTACTTTTAAAACGCATTTTAAAAACGCAAATGAATTTTTATACATTAAGAAAATATTTGAAGTTATTCAAACCGAATCAATACCAATGTTTTTCATGTTTTCCAGAAAACAGAGGTTGTTTACTTACATTCCTCGAGCGTTTAGATTAGCAACACAATCGGTTTAGAGAGCAAACGCAATTTACATATTCAAGCAAACAAATATAAAATATTTGTATTAGTAATTATTTAGTACTGCTTTTACTATAGGCTACCGTCACAAATCAAACGATTGATAAATTGGCAAAAAAATAGAATTATTGTCAAGTTTAATACATTAATAAAAAAAAAGGTTATTCCTAAATAATGTATTATCGGTTGAGTAATTTAAAAAGTACAATAACAATCAATATCAGTTTTCCATACTAATAAATACGTACTACGAATAATACACATAGTAATAACTCAAACACTAATAAAAATATAGACCGTATAATTACAAACCACAGCAAATAGTTAGCCATAATATCAAATATGTTTTACTTTACTATCTTAGATCAGTTACAGCACTGATTTGTCTTTTAACCATTGGTTTTAATTTGTATTAAGTAGCTTGTGGTGGATTGCATGGTGGTGCAGTTGTTGGCTTTTTCCCACTGTTAGGTGTGTGAACATGTGTGGTTCTTTGACCCGTGTCAAATGGGGCTCAGATATTTCAAACGATGATGCTTTGTTTTATCAAAACAAAGATTCTCTATTGTTACCACGTGTTACTGTGGTGAGATTTCTTTCTGGCCACTCCGGCTAAGAGTACACATAATGAAGACAAACAAGCAATGAACAAGGGTTACAGTGTTTTGTTTTTCATTAAAGCGTCAAAGAAAGATTAAAAAAATAAAAGTATTACTCAAAAGTTTGTATGAACTAGTTGTCCTTCATGAGTCACATAATGAGATAAGTTGCTTATTGTGCAATGATGATTTGAGGCTTCATTTACAGTAACGTGACTCATTTCAACTAAAGGGAATATGACAGAATAATAAATCATTACAGTGCAAACTAAGCCAGTTTGACAAATCTGTTAAGCGAGTTAGGCATGAAAGGATTTACTTATATAAAAGCGCTTCATGATCGCTGTTAAATATAGTTAAGTGACTGTGATGCTGCTATATATATGCAAGGCTCTGGGAACCTTGCAGGTTTAGAACCCATCCCACAGTGAGTACAGAATACTTTTACTTTGCTTAAACTTTATTTATTCATACACGTTCATTGAAGAAAAGCAATGCAATACAAAATATTTCCTCCCAGACACGTCTAAGATTAAATAGTCAAGACTTCTTTACAGTTACATGACAGACTTTGCGCTGAAACAAAAGTAGGAAAAGGTACAGTAAACTCACAATGACTGGCTATATACAATAAAGTCCATTTCTCTGACTGAGAGCAACGGGGCCCTTTCTTTCTGCTTCATGCAGAAAACCAGTTTTACAATCACACGTTTCATTCAGGATGATTAAAGCACAGCTCTAAAGGCCTCTGATGAGGTCTCACAGACAAGACATAAGCCGTCCAGTAATTAAAACCTTTCAAAAGAATTGCTTTCAGCTCTTAGTATACAAAATAACAAAAACCAGCTGCAAATAAACGGAAAGCTGAATCATCAGGTTTGGCTTATTTAAAACAAAATTAGATACTAAAGAGAGAATATTTCTTCTAAGCTAAGAATAAGAACCAAAACTTCAAGAATATTTTTTTCCTTTCGCCATCTTTAGGGAAACCTTCGCCAAGCTCGTCAGCTCTTATCCTTTAATCTTTCGTGCAGTGGGCTGGTTACATCTCGTCGGTGGACTCCGACACCGAGCGCTCCCTCCTCTCCCGGCCGGTGACGAAGTTGAGCAGGTCGACGGCCGTCACCACGCCGAACACCATCTGCTTCAGCGCGGTCGAGCCATTCGTCAGGTCTGATGGAGGAACAGGAGGCGGGAGAGAGCGGGTGAGATGTGCAGAAAGAGCTCTAGGGTCAACATTTTAGTTACTGTGATTTTTGGATTATAATTCATACTTTTGATTCATAGTTTGGCCGATCCTACGACTTATATTCAGGTGCGTCCACATTACCGTCTATTGCCACAAGAGGGCTCTCTAGGCTTGTGAAAACTATCCTGTTCCTGTACCAATTAAAAATTAAGTGAAACCTTAACTTAAAGACAACAAAGACTGAACACGTTTGTATGTAGTTTTGTTGTTTCAGTATCATTCACGCAGCAGAACGTTTTGTGGTGCAGCTTGAAGGAACCAGACCACAACAGAACCCTGTTAATGGGCTGTCAGTGAAGCTAATAGCAGCTAGCGCTAGCTTACAGCTCTGTTGTCTGGGTGGTTTACAACTCCACTGATGAACATGAACTTTATGTTGCTCTGAAACATCCGTGTCGTACTGTTAGCTTAGCACGTAGCACCGCTATGCTAACGGTCTAAATTAGCTGTAAGTTAGCTGGAGTTGCTAATTCATCCCATTCATCCTCCCAGGTATGTTTCATGTTATTATGCCAGTTGTGGATGCAGCTGTTTAATTTAATAATTCTACTTACCAGACTAAATGTCAGTTTTTAGTCTTGGATTGTGTGAAATAAACAGCTAAATAAAAGCAACATATTGTTTTTTTCCCCCTCTTTGATGCATTTTTTGACTGATGCAACTTATAGTCCGGAAATTATGGTACTTTCAAAAACCAATGATGGCAAACCAACCATTAAATTTAAAAGTGAAATAGTTGAGAGAAATATTACGGTGAAGATCTGTTTTTTTTAATAGAAAAACCAGCAGCATGCTTGCTTATCTCCAGCAGATTCCAAAAAGGACAAGTCAAGGTTGTCCAAACTTTATTCCCACCGACAAACTACTGGAGTTTGATCGCGGATCAATAGCCAGCTGACCCGCTGGGTTTCACCCATGATGCAACAGCTGCTGATGGGACAGACTGCCCGGGTCAGCAGAGGTCGGCTGCAGGCCCAGGGGTGACACTGAACACGCACACATCACTAATATGACCGTCTGAGGACTAGACTGAGCAGCTCAGTGTTTCTACGCCAAACTCACATTGGATCTGTTCGTGCACCACCAGGGCAAAGTGGTCAAACTCCAGGATGTGAGACAAGTTTCCCAGATTATCAGTCAGCCGTATCTGTGCAGAAAGACAAGAGGAACGAAATGTTGAGAAACAGACGAGCGATCATTTAAGAACAAACATAAATGTAATAAAGTGGAGAGGTAGCAGGTGTCAATTAGCGGATTAGTCTGACACCAACCATCTTCAATAGTAGACCTTTTGACAATATAAAAATTTTCTGAGATATTTTTACGGTTTTTATTGGTTGTCAGCTATAATCATTAAAAATAAAAGAAATAAACACTTAAAATGAATCAGTTTTGTGTAATAAATGAATATAAATACACAAGTTTCACTTTTTGAATGGAATTACTGAAAGAAAGTTGTTTTTTTCCATGATATTCTAATTATATGACCAGCACCTGTATCTACAGGTCCATGCATGCAGTTCTGGTTTCCCATCCAGGTACGCCTTAAATGTGAAACCCAAGACTTAAGAAAAAAAAAGAAAAAAGGTGACATTATGTAACTAATGTGGAAGGAGGAAGTAAACGTCTCGTTGGAAATCGGTTTGGGCTCCACCACAGGAGTATGGAGACTCCCTACTGGCCTTTAATGTCTCTAAAGTGCACTGCAAAAGCAGTCATGTACCAATATACCTCATTAGTTAAACTATAACCACTAAATTAATTGGATTTAGGCACATAATTATGCAAAAGCCCAACACAAAGTATTGAATCATTGTGAAGTAGAAGGAAAGTCTTGGATTTAAGCATCGAGGAACAAATGCAGTTTAAACCTGTTCAGTTAAAAAATTACAGTTTTCTACAATTTAAACAACGTTTCACCCAAATTCCATGTAAACGATTGAGAAAAGCAAATATAAATAGTTAAAATCCTGATTATAGAGGACGGTTTGGAAGCACTTTTGAAGCTTTTTGTCCGCTGGCAGCCGATCGGTGTCAGGAAGTCGGCTGGAACTTTAAATTAAATGATAAGATAAGATAAGCTTTATTGATCTCACAGTGGAGAAATTCACTTGTCCCATCGGCTCAATAGTCAAAAGTCAGAAGAAGGTGTCAAAGTAGGTAAGTAGAATCAGTTAGATACAGTTATACAGCTGTATACAATATACAATTCTGTACACTCCTATGTATAAATATGTTATTGTACAGTTTATACAGGACTATTGCACAGGCTTATTGCACAGTTTATACAGGATTATTGCACAGGCTTAATGCACGGATTATAGCACCTTGTTTAAATAGCTTATTGCACATAAGTTATTACAGTTATTGTTGCAGCTATGGTGCATGGTTGCAGTCGTTACTCTAATAGTTACACTTATAAGGCTATGATCAGGTAGCAGCAGGAATGAGTGACCTTTATAACATAATAATAATAATAATAATAATAATAATAATAATAAACACAATAAACATAATAATAAACACAGCACATTATTGCACGTAGTTACTGCAAAACACTTGTTACAGTAATTGTAACAGTTATACTGTTACAATTACTGTCTACAGAAAAGCAAATATAAATAGTTAAAATCCTCGACCCAATAAGAAATGTAGTTTCTTATTGGGACGAGGCGGGTTGAGGCCGACCTGCTTGAACTGCTTGTAGAGCACTTTGCTGACAGGATCGGACAGCTTGATCTTCCCCGCCAGGATGGACGACAGCATGTTTCCCAGCGTCACCATGCCCAGGATCACCCTGCAGAGACGGACACACGGCTCAGTTCCTCCCTCAGCGACTTCTCCCCGGACAGGAGGAGCGGACGTCTCCCACTCACCCCGCGTCGTCCACCACCGGCGCCTGGTCGAAGCTCTTCTCCTTCAGGATCTTGATGGTCTGCTGGCAGGTGACCGTGGGCAGGACGGTGAGAGGGGCCGACAGGTTCAGGCTCTGCACCTTCAGGTTCCACCACCTTGCAGGGCAGAGAGATACTCCAGCAGGTCAGAGGTCGAAGGTGAGGCGGTGCCTCTCTGGAGACAAACCCATTTTAATAAGGCTTACCAGGGCTTCTTCACCATGATGTCCTCCTCCCTGAGGAAGCCTTTCTGGACCATCCACTTGTCGCTCAGGAACTTGGACCTGCAGGGCAGAAGGAAAACGTTGAAGCCGGCGTTGATCCGCGAGAGCGAAAAAAAAAAAGAAGCAACCCTCACATGTAGTTGCGGATGGAGTCCGGCAGGATGACCACGCAGCGCTGGCCCTCCTTCAGCTCTTTGGCAAACTTCACAGCGGCGGCCATGGCGGTCCCGGAGCTGCCCCCTGGTGGAGGAAACGAGAAACACGACTTTAAAGGTATACTATGCAACCGGGGTTGATTTTCCAGCGAGGCTCCCCCCAGAGGGCGAAAGTAAAAGTGCACTGTCGTAAAGATGCTCAGCTGTTCTGGTTTCTCCGTCAAGACAGGCGCGGTTGTTTTGAGCTTAGCAGACAGGCGAACGCAACGAAAAGTGGAAAAAACGGCAGTACAAACAATGACTAACACAGTGAAGGTATGAACATCAAGCTTCCTGTCGCCTCGCCAACATAAAAAAAAAAAAATTTTATAAAAAATAATAATATTAATAAAACGATATGCTTCATGTTTATTTGACGTTAACACGCGGTTCTTTGTTGCTTTCGCGCGTGCATATAGTGAATGGCAGGGCAAAAACACATGGAGTTCTCGCCGTAAAGCAAGACCGACTCTCGCTGTCTTGCACGAGACTTCTGATCCTGTGAGTGCGGGCCGAGAGCTCTTGCAATGGCGTACCGCGCACGTGACGTCACCGTCTCAAGAGCAACGCCCCTTTTGCCGCTTAGGTAGGACATACAGGTAGAGAACGCCCGTAGCAACCAGCTATTACACGCGCAACAGAAACAGCGATATGACCGACTTTATAGCCGTTAAACTTTCCCAAGACGATGTCCCAGGCGCACGGTTTACTGGTCGCACTGTTGAAGAACACACCAACCTTCAGCTCAAACGATGGCTTGAGGTTCGAGGGCTTAAAAAGACTGGAAAACTGGCCGAGTTGATGAACGGTAAGCTTTGTTTTTTTTTTCCTGCACGGCGATCATGGCAGCGTCGGCCGTTTTTTTTGTTTTTTTTGTTTGTAATCACCGTCCAGGGATCGGTATATGTTTAATGTTTGTCTCATTTGAAATGTTTTTGAGTAAGCTATCCTGGTAGCAGGGTATCATGTTAGCGCCTGCTACCATGATAGCCTATATGCTGTCATGGTAGCAGGCGCTACTTTATTAACATGTCGGCCACCAAAATACTCTTACCTTGACTTGATGTCGCTGGAATTGGGTCAGGATGTTCTTCGGTTGTGCCCTTTCCTTCGACAAAATGCTTGCTACATATGTACTTGAATTTGGTAACTTTTTCCGGGTTGAACTGTTGTGTAGGCCGACCGCCCCGGTGTTCCAAGTGCATACATTTCTCCTTGGCAGTCTTGAAGAAAACATCCTTCATATGCGGCCGATCAGCGTACCTCGAGTCGCTGTTGCACGTTCCATAGCAACAATGTTTAAAAACCATGGTTTTAGATTTGGAAAAAGCAGTCGTTTACCGAGTAAAACCTAGGCTAACGCACGTCTCTTTTACAGCAAAACAGCGGCGGACTATGCAAGTTTGCCCTACTGCGTACCACGTGATGTGACGTCATCGTGACGTTACGTTTCTAAAAATAGCTCGCTCGCGGTACGCCATTGCAAGTGCGGTGTTTCCCCCACAGACCACCAGGGCGGCCGAGAAAACCTTTGTTCGACCTGAAATGACTCATTTAATCATCCAAAACGGTATGGAACACATTAATTAACTGAAAAATGTTGCATAGTATGCCTTTAAATTCATTGGCTTCTCAACTAAATGTGAACTTTTCATTCGTCAACTTGAGGTGCGCGTTTACCGCAGAGCAGGCCCTCGTCCCTGATGAGCAAACGAGACATGTTGAAGGACTCTTCGTCATTGGACTTGTACCACGTGTCCACGACCTGGAGGGAGGAATAAAACAATAAATAAAACGCCTCTCTGATGGAAAACGCTCAGAGAAAACAAAGACAGCAGCTAGGACTCACGGATCTGTCGAGCACGGTGGGGATGAAGTCGTACCCGATTCCCTCCACCTCGTACTGCGTCTTATCGGTCCTGTTGATCTCGTCGGGCTCGGCCAGGATGGAGCCCTCCGGGTCGACGCCAATAATCTGCACAACGACAGAGGAGACGTACGGTCAGGGTTCATGGAAACGAGACTTTTCTAGAGTTAAACGCCGTCTTTAAACACAGAACCTGGTAAAAAAAAATAAAATAAAAAAAAGACAAGAAGGAGAGACAGAAGGGCAAAGGGAGTGGAAGAGAAAAGAAGGGATGGATGGATAGATAGATACATAGATAGATATAGCTAGATACATAGATACATACATAGATACATAGATAGATAGATACATAGATACATAGATAGATACATAGATAAGATACATACATAGATAGATACATACATAGATAGATACATACATAGATAGATACATATATAGATAGATACATAGATAGATAGATACATAGATAGATAGATAGATAGATAGATAGATAGATAGATAGATACATAGATAGATAGATACATATATAGATAGATACATATATAGATAGATACATATATAGATAGATACATATATAGATAGATAGATAGATATATAGATAGATACATAGATAGATAGATACATAGATAGATAGATACATAGATAGATAGATACATAGATAGATAGATACATAGATAGATAGATACATAGATAGATAGATAGATACATAGATAGATACATAGATAGATAGATAGATAGATAGATAGATAGATACATAGATAGATAGATACATAGATAGATAGATACATAGATAGATAGATACATAGATAGATAGATACATAGATAGATAGATAGATAGATACATATATAGATAGATACATATATAGATAGATAGATAGATAGATAGATATATATATAGATAGATAGATAGATAGATAGATATATAGATAGATATATAGATACATATATAGATACATAGATAGATAGATACATAGATAGATACATAGATAGATAGATACATATATAGATAGATACATATATAGATAGATAGATAGATAGATAGATAGATAGATACATATATAGATAGATACATATATAGATAGATAGATAGATAGATAGATAGATAGATAGATAGATACATAGATAGATAGATAGATACATAGATAGATAGATAGATACATAGATAGATAGATACATAGATAGATAGATAGATACATACATAGATAGATACATAGATAGATAGATACATAGATAGATACATATATAGATAGATACATAGATAGATAGATACATAGATAGATAGATACATAGATAGATACATATATAGATAGATACATAGATAGATAGATAGATACATAGATAGATAGATAGATACATAGATAGATAGATAGATACATAGATAGATAGATAGATAGATAGATAGATAGATACATAGATAGATAGATAGATAGATAGATACATAGATAGATAGATAGATAGATACATAGATAGATACATAGATAGATACATAGATAGATACATAGATAGATAGATAGATAGATAGATAGATAGATAGATAGATAGATAGATAGATAGATACATATATAGATAGATACATAGATAGATAGATAGATAGAAGATGACAGGATACACAGAAAAGAAAGAGGGAGAAAAGAGGGTAGGACAAGAAAAAGTAAGGACATATGGAATTAAAGGAAAGGAAGAGGGAAGGACACGGGTGTGAAGGAGGGAATGAAGAGAAAAAGGAAAGAAAATGTAGTAAGGAGACATGAATGAGAGAAGGACACATGGAATAAAGAAAGAGGAATGGAGCAAAGGAGGACAGAGAGAGATGGGACAAGGAAGACAAACAGAATTCCTCAGGACACAAAGAATAATAAAACGAAGGAAACAGGGAAGGAAACAAAGGAAGAACAAGAGAGGATTTAAAAAGGACTCAAGGAAAGATGGAAGGACGGAAGTAGAGATGGAAGTTCAGTAGGAAGGGAGGAAGAAGGAAAGTCAAAGATCGGTAAGACAAAAAAATAAAAAAATAAATAAGAAAACAAGGTTAAAAATTCAGAACACGAAACACAGAAGGAGATTTAAAACCTGGAAATATTTCCAGGTTTTCTATTTATCCTGACAGGAAGGATGCGAGGGGGAAAGGAGGGAAGGAGACACCGATCTGCTAGTCTTCCAGTGGACGTCAGAAGTGAGCTTACCCGGATGTTTGGGCATCTCTCCTTCAGTTTGCGAGCGACGCCCGTAATGGTCCCTCCGGTTCCTGCTCCCGCCACCAGCATGTCCACCTTCCCTGTCAGGAGCCAACGGGCAGAAACCGCGTTCAGAGATCCCGACGCCGCGAGAAATCAACCAGACAGCGACGGCGTAAGGCCCCGCGTACCGTCGCACTGCTCCAGGATCTCCTCCGCCGTGGTGTCGTAGTGGGCCAGCGGGTTGCTGGGGTTACGGTACTGGTCCAGGATGTGCGAGTCGGGGATCTCGTTCTTCAGGCGCCAGGCCACGCCCACGTGAGACTCCGGGGAGTCGAAGCGGGCGCTGGTGGGAGTCCGGACGATCTCGGCTCCGAGCGCTCTGAGCACGTCCACCTGGAGAGAGAAGGAAGAAGCTTTCAGCGCTCTGGGGCCACCTGGTGGCCGGCCGGGGAAGTGCAACCAGCTATAAAACTACAGCGAACACGTATCACCCACTGAGCTATATTATACACTGGAGTGCTAATCGCCCGCTGTTAGAACGAGTTGCTTTGAAGCCACCAGCCGCCATATTGGTACTCCCTATTTTCCTCCAGTAACTAGGGAATATGTGCGCTACAGCATCGAATAACGAGGATTTTCTCATGTTCAGGGGGGGCTTAAAACTTTTAAAATGTCAAATGCCATTTACTTTTATGTTATGTTCTAAAAATATCAAGTATTGAGAAAGTCATGTGCTGAAATATTTTGCATTTTATTTATTTAAATATCTATATCTATATATATATATATATATCTATATATATATATATATATATATATATATATATATATATATATATATATATATATATATATATATATATATATATATATATATATCTATATCTATATCTATATCTATATATATATATATATATATATATATATATATATATATATGTAAAATATTTCAGCACCTAATTTCCTAGTAGTTGATAGTGTTAGTACATCCACTGACTGTAGAATTACCTGTGAAACGTTTTCACACAGCCAGAAAACTGCTTGTTGTTGCAATCAAATCCTATGGAATTCTGTTAGAGTAGGGAGTAGCAAGATGGCGGCCAGTGACTTCAGTTTTTTGGCAAAATCAGCACTCCAGTGTATTATATAGCTCAGTGGTATCACCGCACATCTAGACTTTACCAGACTACCAGCGTTCTCTGTCCCTTTCATCCATTTTAAGATTAGAGAACAAAAATCCTGATTATATTGAAGACAAAAAAAAGGACATGAAGAAATAAATGGCAAGAAAAAGAGATAAAGAGGAACGAAGAGCAAGAAATAAACACAAAGAAGGTGCACAGAAGGAAACGACGTAGGAAGCAAGGAAGGACAAAGAAATTTAGCGAGGAAGGATAACGACTGTAAAGAGGAAAAGAGGGAAAGTAGGATGGAGATGTTAAAAAGTAAGGACACAAGATAGGGAGGAAGAGAGGAGAGGACAGAACTTAGGAAGTGAGGAAAGAAATAATGATGAAAGAGAAGCAGGAAGGTCAAAATGAACGAAGTAAAGCAGCAAAGGAGGAAAGTTTACATAGAAGGCGAAAATGTAGGATGGAAGGATGCAAAAAAGCAGGAAAGGTCATAAAATGGGAATAAAGAAAGGAAAGAAATACTAAGGAAGGACACTACTTCTAGACAAGGATGCACATTTCCTACCAGTCCACACCTGCACTGCAAAAACAGACTAAACTAAACTAAAAATAAGCAACATTTTCTTGAAATGAGTGTATTTGTACATTTTAATAAGATAATCTGCCAATGGAATAAGATGTTTGCACTTAAAATAAGAACAACTCATCTCCATCAACTTATTTCAAGTGCATTATATCTAATTATCTTATTTTAGGGGTAAAAATTACTCCTCCCATTGGCATTGACAAATACACTAATTTCAAGAAAATTTTGCTTATTTTTAGTTCTGTTTTTGCAGTGTGGGAAACACTTTAAAGGGCTTAGTCGTGTAGAAACTCCGACCAGCATTATAAAACAGACATTTTAAAATAATTTTAACTTTACAGAACTGTATTCTAAGGAGAACAGGGACGCTTCACAGAGAGAACTCACCTTCTCCATGCTCATCTTCTCCGGCATGACGATGATGCAGCGGTATCCTTTCACAGCCGCCGCCAGGGCCAGGCCGATCCCTGAGGACACAGGGGGGGGGGGACGGTTCTTACCAGCGCTCTGACCCACTTTACACACCGTCCACACGTCTTATAAACCCAGAGGCAGTTACCCGTGTTCCCCGAGGTGGGCTCTATGATCGTATCCCCAGGCTTCAGGATCCCCGCCCTCTCGGCGTCTTCTATCATCCGCAGGCTGATCCGGTCCTTCACGCTGCCTCCGGCGTTGAAGAACTCACACTTGGCCACTGGAGACACAGCAGAACAAGAACCGAGGAGGGGGGGGGGGGGGGGGGGGGGGTACGTCAGACCAGCTGCGTCTCATGGCGGACGTGTCCCAACCTGAGCGACGAGTGACTCACGTATCTCGCATTTGATCCCGAACGCTTTGGGGATCTTGTTGAGCCGCACCATGGGAGTGTCGCCGATCCTGTGCAGGATGTTTGGCAGGATGGTGGGGGAGGCGGAGCTGTGTGTGGGGGGGGAGAAACAGATGTGAAGCTGATATAACAGGTGAGAAAACGCATGTAGGGGCCTGTCTCGCCGGCGCGGCTCCTCACCTGGAGACGTGTGTGTGAGGGGAGTCGGCCTTCGAGGCCTCCAGGCTCCAGGTGCAGCGGCTGGGCAGGTCGGGCCGGATCCACTTCCTGTCCACGGCCGGGTTCTTGGGGGCCATCTGGATGGTCCTGCTGGGGTCGTCCCGGCCCTCCGACGCGGCCCTGCCCTCGTGCAGCTTGGCGTCTCCGTTGGCGTGGCCCAGGAGCTTGGCGTGGGGGCACACGGGGCCTTTGACGGCGGCCTCTTTGGACGAGGGGAGAGACGGCATCGCTTAACCTGGAGGGACACAGGAAGTTATGCAACGGTTCCTGCTGGGAGGGCTCTAAACATTTGCTTTCCTACACTTTCATTCTTCTCGAGACTAAACTTAAAGCTGCACTGAGACAGAAACCAGTTTTTACTTTTTGTTTCATTTAAATCCCTCTAAGCCTCTTTTAAAGCTCACCAAACGTAAAAAAGTGGTTCTCATAGAAAGGAAAGTGCCTGACAAACCCAGACCTGCCACTGATGTGTACACACCTGCACTGAAACACACTCCTCAACTTCCTCTTATTTATGCTGAGTCATGGCCGCATGAAAAATAAAGAGCAGGACCCTGCCGTCCTTATAAGGATGATAAATCCCTTGATTTCGGTCGATACGACATAATTATGATAGATATAAAGAGAATAAAAGCCCCAGGAAGATTGCCAGGTAGGCCCCCCAACAGATGCCTGTACAGATATTATCTAAAACTCCTCTAATATAACAGCTTAGAAAGATCTGCTGTTAAATAAAACCTAAAACTACACGAACGTGACTCAGTGACAGATGCTGTCATCATAGCCTGTGTTGAAATATCGGAACTGTCCTGTTTAACATTATTTAATAAAGCTACACTGTTATTTATATTGACGGTGACTTATTCTCCACATCTACTCACGCGTATTCGTCCTTTTAGTCCTAAAAAGGAAACACAGTCGGTATCAGAAGCCGTCGGCCTTGATAGGCGCCGGATGAGAAACCAGAACCAGGGCAGAGGCTGACGTGGCTTCAGCTAATATTGCATCACTCACCAAACAGAAAGAACGTTTCTCGACTTAATAACCGTCACGCTTTCCAGGGAAAAGACAAAACCTAACAATCCAGGTTAATAAACAGTGGATCTGACACATGAACAAACCTCCACTTTTATAACCCCCCTCTTTGTTTCTTTAATCTGAACCTGGAAACGATGACTCGGCTCGTTTTGGCTAATGACGCTGTAAATGGCAGAGTTACGCAACTGATGGTTAAACACTATCTTAACGCTGATATCCTGAGTGTGTAGTTCACCGTCGGTCATGTTGTTGACCTCTGGTTGCACGTCGGCTCTGTTGATGCAAAACAACGCCGCTTAGGGCGAAAGGTGGGACCCATACGGGCTGTAGAAATTAGTGTTCAGCACTAGGGCTGAACAATTAATCGCATTTTCAATCTAATCGTGATTTAAAAAAAACGCAATTTCCAAATCGCAGAGTCTGCAATTTTTGGCTATGTAACAATTAGGGAATTAGACACGTCCATTAGGTGTTGGTAAAATGTTTAAAGTGGGTTTGCCTCCACATGGAAGGGAAGACAGTTGCAGCAGTGAGATAATCTAATTTTATTACTTGTTTTAGAGTTTATATAATCATACATAGCATTAAGTTCTGGTCAATCAGTTTAATACATAGACTTGTTTGTTGGTTGCACTTTATGTCCAACAAGGATTGATGTCCAAATCAACTAAAAGCTGTTCTCTTGAACTATATTCTGATTAATAGAAACATTAAAAGTTCTTGTTTTGAATAGTCCTTGTTTAAAAACATCTTTATTTAGAGGCCATTTTTGTTGCTTGTGGTTAACGCAGAGAAAAGTCCAAATTGCAATTTTGGTTGAAATATATTGTAGGCAGAACGCAATCATTTCTACTCTGAGTTTAGATGCTGTGGGTCTTTTAGCAACTAATCTGCACAGCGAGGAAACTAATTGATTTGTTGTTTGTATATGTTTAAAAAGACATGATAAATTAAACTGAAAAAAAAAAAAAAAAAAAAAAAAAAAAAAAAAAAAAAATCGCATTAAATCGCAATATTAAGAAAAAAAAATTGCAATTAGATTATTTTCCAAAACTGTTCAGCCCTATTCAGCACCCAACCTGTTTTACCTAAATGGCTCATATTAATCAAGCCTACAGAGTAAAACCCGTATGGGGCCCACATGTAGATGAGCCGGCACTAACTCAGGACGCACCAGAGGCCAGATGTCAGGGCTGAGGCCCCCGTTTGACTCCGCCGTGGGTTCAGATGATGTTCACACACCTAACTGGACACGTCCTGCAAAGCAAACAGCCGTGCAGGCAGACAAACGCTCGACCCGAATCCCACGGCAGAAGAAACGAGGGCTGACCTTCCCAACGCAAACCACAGAGCTACTCTGGTGCCTTTCTGCAGGAGTGAAAGCCGCTGTGGTCGCACGTGGGGACTCCTCTCTGGTGTCCCCGCCGCTGCTAATTAAAGTTACAAGCAGCTACACCCGCCGTGGTAAATGTGGCTAGCGGCATGTGGACCTTAACAGGGTTCAACAAGGCAACTCGATCCCCCTGTGACCCCGGTGGGGTGGGGTGGGGGGGGGGGGTGGCAGGGCCCGGGGCCACAGGATTAACCACAGAGAAACCCATTCACCCAGCAGAACCGAAGCCAAATGGTCACCTGCTCAGTCCGGCCGACATTAAACCCCATTTAATGAGAAATCCCTCAGACTGCGTTTAATCAGATTATTTAACCACCTTTGCTCGGTTCTCCGCTCCGTTAGGGGATTCGTAAAAAAAAGAAGGCTGATTTGACAGGATTTACCCCAAAACAACTAACTAACTGTATGGCTAGCTTTAAAATAAAAAAAAAGGAGAAAACGTTTTGTTTAATTAAAAAAAATATACATATTTACAAAAAGTGTCCAAACAAAATTAAATAAAACAATCGTCTCCCTTTTTTTTTTTTATAAAAAACACGATCAAATTAAAAGAAATCTTAGCAACAATTATTCCCCCTGCTGCTATTAAGCCATAATAAAAGTAATATATATTTATTGCAATTCGGATCTACAGAAGAAACTTGAAATCAGTCTTCAGGTGCAGAATATTAATTTTTTTTAATGATCTGATCCTTAACGCTGAGACTGCAACTGGAGTCTCATTTTTTTTAAAAAAAAAGGACTAGAAGACACAGGAGGGGAGACTTTAGGGGATTTGAACCTACGACTTTTTAAAACTTCTGTACCTGTGTGTTTGAACCCCACAAGACAAACCTGATCCCTACCAAAACAAACCAATAAACGTATTTAAAGTTATTAACCATAAATATTACCAGAGGATCTGTTAGTCTGAGAGATTTAACAGCCTTCCACGGTGTATTTCCACCTCAGTAAGACCTGATCTGTTGTCTTGATTTAACAGGAGCAGGTTTCCATCCATCCATCCACTCAGCAGGAAGGCTCGCTTTAAAAACCTAAACTTTAGTTTAAGAGAAACAAATGCATTGCCGGCAAAGCAAATTGAAATGCCCTTATTTGCTTGAATCCGCAATGCAATCGTGCATCTTGCAGAAAATGGATCTAGAGTGAGATTCTGTAACAGTCTGATCCACTAAAAGCAGTTTTTTAAGCATTTAAAAAAAGGATCTGACTTGCTGGATGGGGTTATGTCCGTGTCAGCATAAAGGAATATTAAAACGTATTATTATTTAAGATTTTATAAAAAGGAATATATAAAAGGGAACATAAAAAAGATTTTATGATTCAAAGTATGTTTTAAAAGGTAAGGTGTACGCAAATGAGGCAAAACAAAGCCACGCAGCCATGATATTTCGCATTTTCTTCGTTATTCTCCTTCTAAACACACATTTACCTTTTTTTAAAAGCGACATTGTACACTTTCGATAAATTTATATCAAATATATAGAACATAAAAGCTCAAGCGAGCGTACCATCATCCAGTTAGAGTTAGATAAAAGGCTCGCATCCCAACCCCCGGCAGAAACCTGGGACTACGCAGGGATATTGCATCAGCTCGCCGTCCTTCACAGCCGCTTTCACCGGGCCGACACCTTCAAATCCTCCACCCCCCCGTATGGCTGCTGCATCCCCGCAGCTGAAGCTCCCTCTCCCCGCTTCGCGTCCACTCACCTGGAGGTTCAGATGTAGCCACGGAAAACTTGGCTTCGCACCGAGATGTAAGCCGAGGACACCACAACCGGAATGAGGCGCTTCCGGGAGCAACGGCGGTTTTTTTGGGGGGGGGGGTTGGCAGGCAGAACGCGCACGTGTGGAACACCGAGAGGACGCAAGGAAAGCTGCATCCTGATTGGCTGCGGCGGGGGCGTCTGTTTGGACGGCCTCGGCCAATCGGAGAGGAGATGTTTTTTCGATGCTGGGTTTGGGAAAACATGGCGGCGCACTTGTCCGCGCCACCTGTTTACTTTTTAGTCGTCGCGCACTCTGTCCTCGTACTTTGGTCCACATCTTGAGGACTTCTCATGAGCTTTGCCTCCGTTATAAAAATAAAATGTCCAGTAGACAAAAACGACGATTTAATTTTTTTTTAACTTTTAAAAACGTCACAAAAAAGTCAGTATTAAAATTAGAGTAAGTTTTAAACATGTTATATGAACAGGCGGAACAAAAACAACTCCCCACATGTATCTTAAAGGGTCTAACAGTGGACGTCCTGACTTTGGAAGAACGTTTTTTTAAATCTGAAGTCAGAAAAATTAAGATAAATTCAAGAATTAGAAGGTTTCTGATAACCCGGGTGAGATACTCCAGGTGTCAGTGGGTCAGGAGTGGCTTATCACAAGAAATGCGAGTTCTTCGTCCTTGCCCTGGACACGCCTGCGTGGTTCTCATGGAGGATAACTTTAGGTGCAGTCACCAAGCTCCTGAAAGACTTTTCCTTAAATGCACTGAAGGCCGTATATCACAGTTACTTGTGCAATTTTTCCCATTGCATGTTTTTCTTCCACTCAACTTTCCATTCATATTATTGGATAAAGCACAATGAAAAAAGCTAATTTTGTTGTCTACCTTTGTGGCTTACACCATAACTGTTTGTAAGTGCATTAAAATGGACAAGTGGCCTTTACTTGACAGTAGGCTGACAGGAAATGGGGTTGAGAGGGCCAAGGTATGTGGCAAAGGTCCACAGACTGGGAATGGAACCCAGAACAGTCGTATTGACTATGGCCTCTGAACATGAGTCGCATGCTCTACCCCGCGCCCCAAATTAACTCATTTTCTACAGATTTCTGCACATTCTTTACAGAAACATTTTTTACACAGAAATTTCCTTAGTTCTTAGTCCTTTACAGCTATTTTAAAGTATAAAATTTAGTAATTCAGAGGAGATATGTCTACTCTGGACAGGCTTTGAACCTGGAACACTCCCACTCACAGGTAGTCAGGAGGAGGAAGACACACGTAAAGAAACACAGGACATAAATAATCGAGAAAAAAGCACTGAAAAAAGCAAGGAAGCATTTGATGAACACAAGCAAGGATGGAAGAAAATAGTACTGACACAAAGGAGAAAAAGATACAAGGAACAATGGAAGGAGACAAGGAATAAAGAAAGAAAAGAGTGACAAGTCTAAGGAAGGGAAGGACGAGGAAGGATGAAGAAAAGAGGAACAAAGGGAGAAGGACAAGGATAGCAGGAGAGGGACACAATGAAGAAATTGGAAGAGTAAGAGGAAGAAAAGGTAAAAAATGGAAATAAGGGAGGAAATAAGATCCAAACCAGGACACAAGAAGGCAGTACATGAGGAAGAAAGAGAAAGATGGTTAAAGAGGAAGAACACAGGGACCAAAGGACCACAAGAAATGAAGTAACATTCAGACATTAGGTCAGGGAACAAATTTTGGGAAAATATTTAAAATTTCTTTCACCCGTTTTCCTTTTTATATACTTATCCATACCTCAAAAAATACTTAAACCATCTCAACACCTTTCCAGACTGCGCAGGAAACCTGGTGATAACTGATTGGCAGGAAGTGGATTCACAAATTCTCAGCGGGGCTTCATGCAACTCTGTATCCACTCCACCTCTACTGGTGAACAGCTCCCAAACGCATCAAATCTGATAATCGCTCCTATTGCTAATAAGCTAGCCTGGTTAATGACTAAAACAATCACTTAGCCCTCTGCAGTCCCACCTTGCACCTAGAACTCACTTTAAAGTTGATTTAATCCTCTGATCTGAGTCCTGGAAAGCAGCACAGAGCTAATTTTATTTGGCTAATTGAGCTTCTGTCATTGGTGGAGATCACCAGACAGCTGGAATAAAGTATCACAGAAAATAAAGACTCAAAAGCTTTCAGCGGGATCTTTTGGCTCAGTGATGAACAGCACAGAAAAATCCATCAGATGAGACTTTAACACAATAGCATCTTAATCTAATTCTCCAGATATTGATGGAAGCAGATTCTGGCAGTGCAGTTACAAATCTGTTTTATTGAGAAAGCGACACAAGCTTGTCTTTTTAAAAAAAGTGAATAAAAGAAAATAACAGTTTCGACAATTCACCAACAAAAATGAAAAACAACATCATCATCACTGCTGGGGTTAGGAAGGAGGGAATCAATGCATCAGTGTCGACTTCTTTTCAGAACCTCCCGGAGCGCTCCCGGTCCCTCGACTTCCGCTTCTCGCGGTCCCGCCGTCGGTCCTTAGAGCGGGAGCGTCGTTCTCGGGAGCGGGAACGAGAGCGGTGCCTGTCGGGAGGACAACCGGGTCAATTACGAGCTAAAAAAAATAAAAGGGACTCCAGAGAACATTTCTTTCCTCCAGGGACTTCTTACTTTTTCCTGCGGCGGCCGTAGAGCTCTCTACGAAGTTCCCGTGAAATGGGTTTCAGGTGCATGAAGTTGCAGAAGCCTCCTCGGGTGCATTCCCTGTAGGAAAGCGGGGCACGAAGGGTTAAAGCCTCTGGCCTTGCATTACATGGAGCCCTGCCATAAAACGCTGGCTCCTAGTTACACATGCCAAGGAGCATGCCAGCAGAAAAAGCATCAACTTTTATCTCCTGCAGGAGGGAGGGGGGTCACAGCCAGACAAACAAGCCAGAACCAAATGGAAAAACACCGAAGGACACACAGCTTATCTGGATTCTGAATAAAATGTGATAGCTTAGAGAAACCCAGTCCAGCTGGGACTGTTTTAAACTATGAAAAAAGGGAAACTTTTCTCACTAACACTGCTGTAACCTTCTGCTTTGTCACATTATAAGTTTGGGAATGTCCTGCCAGGGTTCAGTTTGAAGTCACTTTCAGAGCCCACTTTGATTTAAAAGGCTGGCCGACAACTAATCCCACCTTAGAGAGAGAGAACAGAGGAGCTTTGTCAAAGCAACCTTTTTCTTCACATACCAGGCCACCCAGAGCAGAAACCCACTTTCCCACAGCAGTCAGACGGTTGGATTAAATCAGGTCTAATTACCAAAATCCTCACCGTGCCTAATCAACGCTGGTTTGTGACAAAGGTACCTGGACGCCTCTATAAATCAGCCGTAAAGGGGACGTTCCAGGGTAAAAGCTATCAGAGCATTAATGGTTTATGGCCTTAGAAATAAAAACACAGGCCAGATTGATAGTGAGTAACAACGTTGTTCTCCAACAGGCCTCAGAGAGCCGGTCCAGACGCCAACACCTCAGCGTTTAACCCCTTCCACAGCCGTAAACAATGCTATCCGAGCAACAATTCACAAACAAAAGCTAATTTTCAATTAAAATCTGTTTTTACCAGCACAAAAGCACTTTTACTTTGGCTAATTCTGGGGTATTTTGTTTAGCATTAATTCCACTAAAGAGATGTTTTAAACGCTCTATTATGTTGTTTGGCGCCTTTGTTCAGTAGACTAGACTAGAATATGATAATTAAGCTAGCACTGTGAGCCAAATACTGGAAGATAAAAGCTGTCACCGGTAGTTTGATGCGTTCCCATCCATTATATTTGATATTATTGTTAATATTTATCGCCACAAAAACATTGTACTGGGTTTAGGGTTTTCAAAACGACAGACTTCTCAATATAATTGATTCTAAAGATATTTATTTGTGGCAAAAACAACATAAACTGACCCGTTCATATGAGCCTAAATTGTCACTCTTTTAACAACATGTAACAATAAACTCTGCTAACACGCTGTCAGGAGGACAAGGAAAAAACAAAAAAAAAACCTGAAAAGCTGAACGATGCTACATGCTAAGCTAACCCCATAAGCTATCGCTACAAGCTAATGCTGAAAGCTAATATCCCAACTGCGGTGTTTGAAAGCAAGCTGAAAAGGCTAACAAACCTCTTGGACGGCATAAGCTAACGCTAGCTGTTTAAATATTAGCTTCAGGGACAGATGGGGTTCTGTTAGTGTGGGCTTCCCTGTTGATCTGCGGCTCTGTGCTACAAATAAAGTCAGGGAAATGTTAATCAGCTAATGGCTCCACTCAGCTGTAAGGTTATTGGAGGTTAATGTGGCTGATAATAACAAAAAAGTAGGAACTCGTGGCTTCCTACCCTGCTGCTCGGTTTCATCACTACAGGAAATTGTACAAGACGACTGCTGCTGCTGAATATATTTGCATTAACCGGATCCTTGTTTACACTGTAAAAAATATATATTTGTACGCACCTGATCCGTGTACATTTAATTGTATCATTGGTAAACTGACAGGCAGATGGAAACTGTTAGAATTATTTTTTATTATTCTCTACATCAGGGGTGTCAAACTCATTTTGGTTTAGGGGCCGCATTCAGCTTAATCTGATCTCAAGAGGGCCACACGAGTAAACTCATTGCAAGATTAAATAGAACTAATAAAAGAGGACTTGTTGATTTTTATATTAAATTAGTTTCACTTTTACACAATATTTTATGAATAACCTCAGCGTTTTTAAGAAAAGTATGTACAATTTCAACAATACTTTTACTCAGTTAAACATTTACTTACGCATTATGCATAAGAACTGATCACAGTGATTGGACAATGTTGAAAAACATTTATTCACATTTTTTGGAACTTAAAAACACTGTTTGATGACAGAATACATCAAACAGATAAAAATTAAGAAATGATTAAAATTTTCCACACCTGAAGCTTAATCTGCTAATTAAAACACAGCGCCCCTCGTGGACAATAGAGGAACTGCATATTTTCAATTAAACGAAGTACATGTTTTCTCAATAATTGTCTTATCATTCTCTTCCTTTTGTTTCTTTTCTTCTTGTTCTTCCTTTCCTCTCCTACTTTCCCATTGTAATGTCCATATAATTTGAGATATTCCCCGCATGAATCATAATAAAACTATTCACATTCATAAATCAAGCGGAGCACTATGGCAAAAGCAGTACTGCTCCACTTGTGAAAGTCAAATCTGATGAGCTCTTTTTGCCATTAAGACAACAATTCTTATTGTCATATTGCCAGACAGGACACTGTCATTGTTTTTTTTAACAATGATAATGCATTTAGCCACAGGGCCGAACAAAATTGTTCGGCGGGCCGTATGTTTGACACCCCTGCTCTACATGTTTTATTTTATGTACCATGTTCACTGCATTTATCGCACATTTCCTCATCATTAGGAAGGTTTTAAGGTTTGAGGTTATTCAGATATTAAAGTGTTTTTCAGATGACTGATATGACTTAGACAAACTTTATTGTCATTTTGTATGCACAGAGTGCGTAAAGAACAAAATTTCGTTTGCATACAGCTTGAGAAATATCTTTCCTATGTTACAGAGTAAGGCTTTGTGCAGAGACAAGCCTGTGGTTACTCCTTTTCCTGAGAACTGAATGATTCATTGTTACGGTTTTTCTTCATAATGAAACTGCTAGTTTATGATGTCTTTAAGCCCTGCAATGTGTTCTGTTAACTAAGGGCCTTTCTGTGAAAATAAAAAGGTGTAAGCAGAGTGTGCGCATCAGAAGAGTAAGAGAAATGTAACTGAATGCATCTCTCTGCTGTTCTCCTTGCAAGTTTTAAAAGATCTAACGTCTGTTGTCTTTCTTCCCTTGTGTTGTTTAATGAATATTCTAGGTGTTTGAACCTGACAGAAAGGCACAGCAGCACGCTAAGAATACCCAAATATAATAAAATAATTGTATGAATCAAGGGTACACCTTTCCATGAAGATATTATTACTTATACTTTTTGTCTACTATTCTGGCCAAATACGGAAGTGACACTGAAATTATATATTTCTCTAAACTGTTCCCTAATTATTGTTTTTTTCTCTAATAAAGGAAGTTTGTCATGTTGTAAACAATCATGTTTTAGTCTTAACCAGAAAGAAATGTTGCTGCGGCATCAAAATTGAGTATTTTTCTTAGTAATGAATATCAATTTTAAAGTTTTAGTGTCATGACAGAGCTGATTGGTTTTATTTCACTGCATCCGACAAAGCTAATCCTAAATGTCTGATAGACTGAAAAAGTGGGACATGGTGCTGTTTAGGATGGTTCTGGTCTTAGTTTACAGGCTGGGATTTCTTGGTGTCATTTAGGGCCGCAACAATGAATGGATAAAAAAAAGACAATTTGAAGCGTTGGCAACGAATTTCGTCATTGATTTGTTGTGTCGCGTGATTAATGTGTCACTCTCCATGTAGCGGTTGTCAATATTTGGCTGCAGAGTGACGTTAACGAGGCAGAGGCAGAGCAGAGGCGGCATTTTCAAATGCTGCTATTTTGTAGTAAATTCTACAAATGACGACAAACAATGCCTCGAGCACTTCACAAAACCAAAATATAAGCAACACGCTCAATTTGACACCAGAGCTCCACAGTAAGTCGTTACAATATTTGACGGTTGTTCTGTTTCAAAGTGAGGAAATGCTGACAGCGTTTGGCTCGGG
This sequence comes from Fundulus heteroclitus, assembly GCF_011125445.2. Taxonomy (NCBI): domain Eukaryota; kingdom Metazoa; phylum Chordata; class Actinopteri; order Cyprinodontiformes; family Fundulidae; genus Fundulus; species Fundulus heteroclitus. Next base: position 10,524,846 of record NC_046384.1, read on the forward strand.
GCTGTGAGTGGTGCCCATCAGTCAGTCTGGTAGCTCATAATGCGGCTGTTAGGTTGTTTAACTGGTTAAACAGGACAGGAGCTTGTTTATGTGCGCAACTTTCCCTGATCGGATTGAAATGTGTTTGGATTAAAAGGAAAGAAAGTATTCAGAATGCACCGTTTATATGGGATCAAAATCATTTAATTTGATCACGACGTGCATTTTTTGCACCAAGATTTATTCAAAGTAAAAACACTGACGTTAGCAGAGTAGTTGAAATTCCATAAAACAACCGCAGAAGTGTTTTACTTGTTCATGCGGGACAAAAACAACAATTAACGCAGAGATGTGTTGGTTCTGACTGTTCTGAGCGCACAGAATGGACCTGCAGCAGGTTCTGAGATGGTAGAGAGCTCCTGCTGTTGCTGCTCAGAGCGGGAGGAAATTAAGATCATCCCAAAATGTGTGCTGCACAGCGCTGCGGCTCCATCCTCCACATGCAGGCGCTGTAAATTCATCAGTTTAGATGGACGCTGATCGGATTATGGATCATAAACCTGCCCTCTGAATCAGAATACAATCTCATTCTGATGGTAATAATTTGTTGATAAAGCTTTAAGCTTTAATTTGCTGACAAAGTCTTAGCAGGGAAAAATCATGATCAGCACGATCAGATCCTGATCATCAACAGCTTCCCTTTTGTTGTGCTAAATTGCCGTTCATATAGAAAACATTGACTATTAAACGCTTGACTAACAATCTAGTCAACATAAACTTCTTTATTTGAAGCAAAAATATTTATTAGCGAATATTATTTTAACAGAACACCTTAGTAGCAACTTATTTTTGTCGGCCCAAATGTTCCATTTTAGAAAAAAAGAAGTGGAAATAAAACTTTTTTTGTCTCATTCATTGATTAATCATAAAAAATGTATTAGTTATTAAAATAATCATTAGTTCCAGCTCTAGTGTTATCTGATAAATATAATCTGAGCTAACTGAGACCATGAGCAGCTCCTCTAAGAGTCATTTAACTTTTAACCAACATCTATATGCTCTGCTTAGCTGTGATGTTGAAATTATAAAACATCTGTTACAATACGTAAGCCGATGACACATTTTAGCGTCAGTCCTTGACCATTTGGTCACAAACTCAAAATATCCATGAGTGGACGGGTCAGAAATTCCTTATGTCAGGTTTTTGGGACCCATGATCCAAGGTAATAACCTGCAGTCTGGACTAAAAACCACAGAGAAGGCAAGACACCTAAATATCATCATTAACTAGTCTGAATGTTAACAAGCACAAAACATTTATCGCTTAATTAGCCTCTAAGCATCCTAAGAATACAAGAATAAAGTGTTTCCAATGAACAAGTGCTTCATGCTCTTATTCTCAGTGGTGTAAATGTTTATTAAAGCTTTCAGCTCATTGCTTGCTCTGCCTTTCCAGGTCTTCTGCCACCTTGTGGTAACATGTAAGCATTACAGGTAGTTTGCATCAAAAACAGCCAATAAACAACCTTTTAACTGAAGAATGGACTGACCAGGAGTGTGACATCACACCAAAGCTAACAGCTAACATTAAAGCAGCGTTTCCTTCTTCTCATTGGTTAAAAGTCTCTGGATGAATAAAGCTGCTGAGTTGATCTTCAGCAGGATTTAAAAAGAGGATATTTAGTTATGGGTCAAAAAGCAAGAAATTAAACTCCTTTAAAAGGGAACAGGGAGGTGCTTATTGTAAAAATAAATAATGATGACTGGATAAATGTACTTTGGTGAATTTCAGACTCACCCCATTTCATACTGGCGGCAGCAGGCTTCTCTGAAGTCGGTGACCGGCGACAGCTCTGCGTGGATGGGCTGGGCGTTGAACCAGCGGTTGTTCAGGTCCATGACTGCTTTCTCTGCATCCTCCTCACGGCGAAACTACACACAGTTTGGAGAAAAGTCAAATCCATCTGAGTTTTGATTCACTAGAACGTGGAAGGACAGACTATAGCAGAGCCCTTTAATCCCTCACTGACATTAATTCCGGCTAAACTTCTACTATTACATCAGAGAAATGTTTATTTCTGCCTGACATGACGGCTTCCAGGAATATTCATTTAGATGCTTTCAGTAGGTCATTAAATACTTCGCAGATTTCCCAAAAATCACAAAAAACAGAATAATCCTAAACAAAATTCTCTGGTCATTCTGACTTTTAGCAATCAGAGAATTTTGGTAATCCTACACGACCATAAAGAGTTAAAGTTTAGTCTATTTAGACACCGTTTATGTAAGTAGACTTTGTTTAAATAAATCAGACTATAAAAATAAAAACAAATAAACAGTATTTTACCGACTATAAGTCAAGTTTGGCCGATCCTGCGACTTATATTCTGATTTTAAACGGTAATTCATATAAACCAGCATGAACAAGTATTAAACATTACCGTATATGCCACAAGAGGGCGCTCTATGCATGTGAAAACAATATCCTGCTCCTGTACCCCTTGAAAATTTATTTAAACCTTGACTTAAAGAGACTGAACACATGTACATATGTTGTTTCTCTGCTTCAGTCTACATTCACATAGCAGAACGTTGTGTGGTGCAGCTCGAAGGAACCAGACCGCGACAGAACCCTGTTAATGTGTTGTCTGTGAAGCTAATAGCAGCTAGCGCTAGCTTACAACTCTGTTGTCTGGGTGGTTTACAACTTCACTGATGCACTTCAGCTTTATGTTGCTCTGAAACATCCGTGTCGTACTGTTAGCTTAGCATGTAACAAAGCTACCGGCTAACGGTAACTTTGTTACGTGCTAAGCTAACAGAATTACAGCTAACCGCTAACGGTTAGCTGTAATTTTGACATCTTTACATGCGCTGGATAAAACCTGCTGGTTGGAGTTGCTAATCCACCCAGGTATGTTCCAGCTGCGTAATAAAATAATCTTATTGGATCAAATGTCAGTACTTAATCTTGGATTGTGTGAAATAAATGTCTAAATAAATGTGACTTATAGTCCAGTGCGGCTAATATGTCTTGTTCCCTCTTTATAACGCGTTTTTTGACTTACAAGGGGAGTGGTGGCAGCCCGCTGCTCCCCAAGGGGATGGGTTAAATGCAGAGAACAAATTTCACACGAGTGTATTTTGCAATGACAATAAAGATGATTATTTGTTTATTTATTAATATTCCAGAGTGACGCCGTGTCCAGAAAAAACGGGGAGAGTGGTTTCAGCTCTACGTGACTCACCTTCACATAGACATTACCAACGAGGTGGTCACCTAGGTTATCACAGACATTCATCTCCTCCACCTCTCCATACTTCTCCTCCATCTCTGTGAACACCTCCTGCGCAGAAAACGAGACAAAATTAACAGAGAATATTACTAAATGTTGTAATTTAACACTACAACCTCTGCTTATTTCTGTTTTCTTGTTAATAAAATGCAAGAAGATAATTACTAATAGCTCAGATCAACAATCAGGATGCGGGCACCAGAATTTTCCACTGCTAAGAAAGTTACGTGTGTCGTGCAATTCTGGCTCCTGAACCTGTAGCTGCACCAGAATCAATACAGATGGGGCCCACTTTGGCTGCTCTTGTTGCGTTTTTTGGGGCTGCAACGCGGTACAAAAGGCAGATAACGGGGCGGTGGACGTCACGCCGCGCAGCATCCGGGCCGCCGATGGGGAAACAAGCACAAGCGGTCGCTCACCTCAAAGAACTCGTCGTAATGTTCCTGCATTTCCACGTCGCTCACGGCACCTGCAAGACGTGAACGACAGACAGTGAAGGGCGAGCTGGGTGGGCAGAAGTGTTAGGAGTCGTCACAAAGTAAACACGCGGCGCCCCGAGCGAGCATTCACACCCCCGGAACCTTTTTTTTTTTTTAAATCCTGTTACATTACAACCAGACGTCGCAGACCTCGTACAGCGACGGCTGTGGTTGCAATGCAGCAGATGGTTGAGAGAAGAAGAAGAAAAAAAAAAGCTCAGGGGGTGTGAATACTTTCTCTAGACACCGTAGGAACAATTTGGATGTAGGGATAATGTATATATGGAGCTAAATCCCACAGAAGCAGAGTCAAAACAAAGTTTCTCCCTCCCATTTTCATTTTGTTTGTGGTGTTTTAACCTTAAAATGCCTTCAGCTAAACTCTGACCCCGTTTTCTTTTCGCTGAGCTATTTGTACAACTGTGTCATGACACAGACTCACTGATAAAGCTTGGCTCTAACTCATGACAAGCAGGCCAGGAAAAACATGCAAACAGCATGAGGCCGGTGTTGCTAACATATGCTGCATTAGACATCTCTCCTGACTACACTGCAGCAGGCTTGCTTGCTTGCTTGGGGAGGTGTAACAAAATGAATTCAGTGCAGTCGGTGCTGGAGGGTCCTGTGGATAAAGATATAACTTACAGTGTAAACCATCAGCGGACTGGGCAGTTTTGAAGGTTATGAAGGTAAATGTTCAAGAGGGAAATGGTCTGAAATACAAAACATAAGCTTCTGTGATAAAAATCCAACCAAACACGAAGCTGGGGAGGGAAAAGAGCGTTATTAGATACGTTTTTAGCTAAAACTGCGCCGAGCGGCGGCTAATTGGCCGAGAGAGGAAGCTGCATTTTACATATAAAGTGGAAACCGCTTCCCTGATATTTGTTTAGTGGTGCTAAACCTGAATTTGCGTTTGAAACATTTTAAACATACAAATATTCTCACTGAGAAAAAAAAACAAGGAGGTGTCACGGTTTGGTGCAACAGGAGCTGAGATCTTCCTCTGCTAGAAAACCAATATTTGTTGATTTCTTTTGCTTAATGAGAAGGAAAAGGTCCATTCTTTTAAATATTTTCCAGGGTTAAACAAATAGATTAGCTGCTATGTGACTATTTCGTAATAAAGAACATAAGTGCTTCGTGTTTTGCTGCTTGTGTCCAGATCTGGTGGAGAAATCCGCTCTGCAGGTGTGAGAAGAGCAGGACAAGCCTTCATTTAACTCAACAGCTCAAGTCTTTGCAGTTTTTCTCAGTGAGTGTACGTTTAAAAAGAAGTTTGCTAATTTTCCAGCTAGGAGGCCACCCTCACTGATGAACTCGGTATCGTCTTCCATTTATACACAAAAAAACTTTCGTTTTAAATTACAACCATCCAGCTTTTTTTGTTGTTGAGGCGTTTTATTAAAGCCTGGTTTAGCAACGACTAATCTTAACCCGTAGCTGAGAAATAAAAACGTCTTTGTAGACTATTTCCACTGACCTCAGGGTTTCTAACTAAAATCTGAATTTTGGGGTTGATTTGTTTTGGTATTAACACCTAAAACTGACCCTAGCATCCTTTAACACACCTACCTGTATGAGGAGGTCTGCTTCATGTCTACTAAGCTCCTCATGTTTGCTTTTTACGTCCTAAGCTCCCATTCATTGCTGAGAGTCACACAAAGTCTGACTGCTAGATACTTTAAGCTACTGAATGAAGACGGGATATTTGGTTTGCGGTTACAGCCGGCTACCAGGAATAAAACAACGTGTTTGACTCACAGCGAGAGGCGTCGGCAGTCTGAGCGCTGTTCTGAGGATTACGGTAGATGTTCTGGATCAAGATGGTCTGCAAGGCACAAAAGACACCACTTATGATCGAACTGGACTAAAAACTTTAAAGTTTTAAACCTTTTCTAAATTGTTTAGATATAATCTGATAGTATTAGAGACAGAAATGAGTTATTACTTAAGGGCTGACATTTCTGGCCTGCATGGAAGTGAGAATTTGAGCCACAGAAGGCGGCGTCTTGTAAACCAGAAGGTTTTTGACTAAAACAGTAATTTAGTTTATAAAATAAATTGCATGGGGGGAAAAAACTCACCTGGCTGAAGGTTGGTTTGTTGTGCAATCTTGAGCATCGGTCCCCATGTCTGCAAGCTCCAATTTTGAAATAGAAGGAACAATTTACCCTGAAAGAGAAGTTAATGGCGTTATGACGGCCGGCACATAAATCCGTGCGGGTAATCGCTTTGCTACATTTGGCTGGGACGGATGTTATTTATTCATATTTATGTGATGAAAATCCATTTGGTTCCCAACGCTGATCAATCCATCGAATATCTGCTGATATTGCGTCACAATCTCATACTTTGTTGCCTAAATGTAGCAGTGAAGTTATATGAGTTACATCCTTAACTTTTTAGAGCACTGCATCAGAGAATGGAACACCTGTGAGCCTTGTTTGTGAGCAATATGGCAAACTAAAGTTGCTCTAAGTTTCACACTGCAGAAAGTCTTTTGTTCATTACAAAAACAACATATATACATTTTAAGAATGAGACCAAAAGTTTACACACAGTGTATAAAAAGACAAATCTCTTGACTCAAACAGACGATTCTTGTTATGTTGGTTAATTTCTACAACTTTTTGTACTCTGGTTGAACTTTCTCAGTGTTTTGTAGTTCTGCCTTTACACTGTAAAAAATTGGGTCAAACATCTCGAGGATCTTTTTGCTGGACTTTTGGTCCAGTCGTCCTGACAGAACTAGGGCATCTGGGTCCGGTTTGTAGGGTGCAGCGCTCATTCAGAGCTTTTCAGCTCAGCAAGTGTGTTTTCTAGAGCGCAGACATCAGAGCTTTGTGCTCACACCAATTTTTTAACTAATCTGGCAGAATGACGATTAGCGTCATTATCCATTATCCATCTGGAAGACCAGTTTGTGGCCAAGCTCGAACTTCTCGACTGATTTCTTGAGATGCCGCCTCAATATTTCTTTCTTAACTTTTCCAACAATCTTACGAAGGGGGCCCATTATCTAACAATTGTCTGAACAGATGAATGTGGCACCCTGAGACATCTGGAAACAATACCCGAACTATATATATTCTCTTTCTGATATCTTGACCAAGTGGGATTATTGTCCGTCTCTTAGCCAAAAGCATTTAGTGTGGAAGCGCATCTCTGGCTGTGAGCTTAAACCCAGCCGTGTGTTCAGTCTGAGAGGTGAGAGGTTGTTGTTGATCCACTCATAGACCTGCATCTCTGTCGGGTCTGTCTGGTACATTTCTACTGCAGCAGCAACATGTACAGGGTGACAGCAGGTAGCATCGGTAAGTGTTACATGTTATTATTCAGGGTTAATTCACTGTGGAGATAATTCTCACAGTAACGTGAACCATAAAACAACTCCTTACCCCCAATTAGAATAATAAACACTTCCTTGCAAATCTAACCCAACAACTCAAATAAGTGAAAATTTTCTTTAGGAAACATAAACAGAATGTTTCAATATAGTGTAAAGATCCAGCTAGTGTTTCTAAGAAATGTGTATCTATAAATTAAACATAAAAAAACAAGGTTATGTATGCCTGTCACTCTGACATTTATATTTTGGGAGAGAGACAAAATGCTTCTTCTCCACACTGTTATAAAAACATAGGCAGTTTCTCAGCCTTAAATCCCACATAGAAAGTGGCTAAACCGTGTCTTCATGAGGGCGACCCATTAATTAATCAGATCAAGGCTTCCAAAATATCATTTCAAATTGTGACAGTTGAAAACTAAAAGTGAAACAAGTAGCTTTCGACACAGCAGGCACCAAGTGATCCCACGGGCTAACTAGCTAAACTGGCTAAGGGTTGCCCGGGTTTCTCATTAACAACGCTGTGGGCTTTAAATGCGGACAGAGAAACATTAAGAGCGGCAAAAAATGTAAAGTTATATCAGCTCTAAGATACTTTGTCGCAAACTAAGCGCGAACAGCAGCTTAACGCCCGGAGTCCATGAGTTTCATTCAATGCGGTAGCTCCCTGTTAGCTTGCCCTGGCTAACTAGACCTTCAGCGGGACTTCCGGCGGCGCTGCCGGGCCGAAATAAGCTCCAACTGGAGAGAAAAATAATCTGCTACAAACAAACTCCGCGCAAAAGCAACAGTTAACGCGTCAAATTAAACCGATACGCAATAAAACTTACTTGTCTTTTTCTGTCCCGAAGATGGACGCCAGATACTCCGCCATTTTCGCCCCGTCCAAGACGTTTTGCCATGCGTCATCACGTAAAGAGAGGGACGCATGCGCTCAGGGCGCAGTGACGGTTACCGTGACAACATGTACTTAGCTCAACTGGCCATGTAGTAGCGCTGTTTTCACAAAATGGTTACAAAACAATACTTTAACACGTGCTTATTCCGTTTTAGGCCTGTAAATTATATTTTATTAATCTTCGGAGTTGTTTCCCTCCCAAAAATAATGTATTATTCTTAAGACTTGTTTGCTTTACCCATCAAACTAAAACCACATTGTCGAGAGATTTGGAAAAACAAAAGACAGGGGAAAAATAGAGTACTTTATGTTGTTTATATAACTTTTTTTAATAAGAAAACTGCACAACTTTACTCTATGATGCAAATCTACCCATTATTAACCAACTAACTAACTAAATAAATCAGTTTAAGACTACAAGAGACTACTAAACGTATAGACGGACCATACTTATTTACTTAACCTGTCTAAAATGAAAATAACTCAGAATTACAGTTAAAACGTTATGGTTAAAAATGTAACTAAACAAGCATGTTCCATCCTTTGTTCTTTCAATATCAAATCAACCCAAAATACTTCTTTAAAATCACAATATTGCTGATTCACAAAGATATGTGGCCCTGTGGTGACGGTGTTGACCCATAAACAACCACAAACAAATGGAGTGGGCATTAAAGCCATTAAACAGGCCGCAGTGTCCTCATCTTCTCATGAGATCACCCTCCATCCTCCGCTGAAACCGCAGGCGCGCTGCAAGAGGTCGCGCTGCTCTGCAGGAGATGCACATGGTGAAGATTAAAGGAGAGGAGAAAGGAAAGGAAGTCAGCTTGAAGATAGCAAACCACAGAGGCTGTCAAGAAGTGATGAAGGCGGCGTCAAGGTGCACAAACTGAAAGACGCCTCGGAAATGACTGAAAGACAGAGAGAAAACTAGAGATTTTGGTTCAGTGCAAGATGTTTGCTGCAGCTGGATTATGAGAGGAACCTCTGAGACGTCTCACTGACTTGGACGATTTGCGGAAGCAAGACCACCCACTGACTTGTTCTCACCTCAGAAAAGTATTATTCCTCCTGCATTAAAGGGGAACAGGTACTGCACGCTGTGAGCGACGGTGAAAAGAGGAAGCAGCTCTGACTGCTTTGTTTAACAAACTAATGATGTGTTCCGGGGAGCATTTCCCAGTTGAGCTGGTGGGAGCTGGACGGTGAAGGGAGAGATCATGAAGCCCTCTCTGCACTGGATGGCCCTGAGTTGGTCCATCTGGGCCGTCCTGTTCTTCACCTCAAAGGCTAACGGTAAGTAAAAATGTGTTCATTATTTGCCATTTCTTACTTTCCTTAGCTTTGGTAACCACAGCCGATATTTCTGTTAAAGACCAATGTCAACATTAGTGAAATAATGTTGGTAATGTGACACCCAGAGGTCCGATCCGCCAAACTCAAAGCTCCTGATGATTTTGAGGGAACGTTAGAAGACTTATTGGCCCTATGTTATATTATCCAGATGTCTGGACAGCAGGCAGACTGTTTAAGCCCCTTCAATTGTATAATACGCTGCCAGACCGCTGCAATGCATACAAATGATGGCTGAGCCTCAAATTGGCGAAGTGAGCCAGACTTTACATGAAAGCAATGCCATTTGATTGAGCGCGTGTTTTTCTGCAGGTTATAAGCCTTTTTACTGTAATATGATTGGTTGAAACATAACCTGTTAGCTGAATCTTGATTTAGTTTTCTTTGTTTAAAAGAGTAGTAGTATACTTGAACTTTTTGCCTTAACGTTTATTTAGTTTTGTTATTTACAACAAAATTATATATATATATATATATATATATATATATATATATATATATATATATATATTATAACCACTCAATAGCGTCAAAATTTTTGAATACCATTTGGAAAAAAATGTGCATTTAAAATAAATGTTCTGTAAATAAAACATTGCAATATGGTAGATACAGGAACAATGTTAAACTACTTCAAAAAAGGCTCAGACTTAGCTGCCGGTTGTCGGATCAACAGCAGAAAAACTTGCAGTGAAACAAGAAGGCCGAGGGCTCCATGTAAAATGAAAGCGCACACAATCGGCTATTTGAACCACTTTGTTTAAAAGAAAAAGTCTAATTTATATCATCTAGTATGCAGAGAAATAGCTGCAAGTCCAAAAGACACTTTTATACTAAACATGTTGGGCATCCTGATGATATCCACTCTTTCTCTACTCAAAGCAAAGCTAAATGAATCCTTTGGAGCGATCACAGCTGATCTAAACCTGCCATGAACCTCCAAACCTGGAAGTGTGAAAATGTTGACTTGAGGTCGCATGACATGAAAAGCTGAAGGGATGATTTATGATGATGATTTATTAAAGTGCACCATAAATCTAAAGCCTATTAACACTGATATTTGATAAAATGATAATTTAATTTAACAAAGTTGGTTTTAGATACAGAAACACAGAAACACAGAAACCAAACAGTCTTTCTAATTGAGGACATGTATCTCCCTGATTTAATTTTTGTGACAAGCTCAGTCAAAGTTTTAAATTATTTATACACAGAAAACATAATTTTATCTTTGTTATCTTATGTCTTCTTGTGCTTTAGATGAGGAGTGCGAACCAGAACTACAAGTTCGTCGGAACACAATTTATAAAACATTTTCTGGAGAAGAACTCAGGATTGATTGCCCAGTTGTGTTCTGCAGCAATTCACCACCAACCATCAACTGGTATAAAATTGAGGACAAAACGGTTCATCTCAATGTCAGCAATAACAATTACATCAAAAAAGGATGGGAAACATCAGGTCTGTCCAAAGGGATATTCTACCTGATCTTTAAAAACATTGTCAGCAATGACTCAGGTATTTATCGGTGTGCAAGTGGAGGTAGTGTTAGTCATACCATCAACATCACTGTTTATGGTGAGTAATCTTTTGTTTTTTTTAATAATACTACAAGTTATATTTGTCCAAAGCAGCACGCCTGTTTATGAGCTAATAACAATTTTTTGATCTCCAGATGCTACTGAGGCCAGTACTAACACACATACAACAATAACCAATGACATAAGTAAGGAAAGTTAGTATTTGTATCCTCATTTTGTATCAATCTATAGAAATTTTATGCTTTCCTACTTTCATTCTCCTGTAGGCTAACATTTTCACCTTAATGTACATTAAAGAGGCCTCAAATAAAATTTCTAAAATTATTTTGAGGTTTTGGGGTATAATATAATATATTCTAATATATTATATTATACCCTCAAAATGGGGGTATTGACTATTTTTTAAAATATGGTTGTAGACAATCAGAGTGAAGTCAACTTAGTAGAGTTGCATATCGTTACTGCAACCAACCCTTTTACTCAGGAGGGACATTTGGCCTGCCAAAACAACGAGCTGACCTAATTTTTTTTTATGAAATTCTTTGAAGAATTTACATATGCAACAATATCAACTACATGAAATGGTTTATAAAGTAATGTCATGGCACCTTTAAGTGTAAAGATTATGGAGATAAATATAAATTTAAATGCTTAAATATAGCATAGAATTTATCTACATTGAAAAAGGTTTTCTGGAACCTTGTATTACACAATTTATTTTGATTCACTTGACCTTATGAAAAATGAGAAATTATGACCCATAATCACACTTCAGGTGAAGATGTTGATGCAAGTTATACACTGAAGTCACTACGAGTACCTCATAGAAAAATACCATAAATTGTTAGTTGTATGAAACATTTAGCTGACTGGTAGGAATTGATGTGTAGTTGGTAGAAAAAGTCTCACGGCAGAAAGAAAGTGCCATTTGCATAGCATTTTTATAGTGTTATATTCGACTTTAGGGACCAAAATTATCAATAAAGGAAACTGTTAAAAAGTAATTATTTTTACTGTTGCCAATATAATAAGGCACTTTTTAAAGTTGAATGAACAAACACATAAGTTTATTTTAATTGTGCTCTATTTTGTGCTACAGCAGAAGACCATCAAGAATCACAAACAACTAACGACTTTCTGATGTATGTCTACTGCGCTGCTGGCATTGGTGCATTCGTCATCATCGTGATTATTCTATCTGTGATATGCATGCAGGGATGCAAAAGTGAGTTTTCCCTGATATTTTCTATATCATTCTTTTAACATCAACTTGCAATTGATATGTTTAACACTCAGAAACATTAATAACATTTAACAAACTCCTCAACCTGCAGGGAAATCAAAGAAAGACAAAGGAACAGAAAATCAGGTGAGTCAAGCTGACCTTTCAGGAGTATACCCTCCCCACTCACAGTATCTTTAATTTTTTTACTTATTTGCTTTTTTTTCTTACTTTTGCAGTACATGGAGATTCCCTTGGCTGAGCAAGGCGCCCTAAATGCCACGGGGCTCCAACATTCACCAAGAGGAAACTCTAACCCGCTGCCGTCTCGTAGGACCAGTGAGAGAAAAACCACAGCTCCACCTCCAGAGCCGAGGATCTCAGGAGATAACGTCCAGCTTTACGGCCAGGTGGTACAGGACAGAAAGAGACTGAGGAATGCAACTCAGGCGGGTGAAGCCAATGCCAATGTTGTGTACGCTTCTCTGAACCACGGGCCGGCACCAAGAGAGGTGACCCGGCCACATCGGCAGATGGAGGAGACAGAGTACGCAGCTATACGTTTGACATAAAGACGGAAGGTCTGCTGGATTAAATCACACTAGTTTCCTTTCCAGAGGAGCACTGGAGGGATTCATCACAGCAAGGAGTCTAGAAATAGACAAATTATCACTTCCTTTACATTTTGGAAACACCGATCTTTCTTACAACAGAGTACGTTCATGGATTTCCCTCATCAGCGTCACTGGATGTGTGTGATTTCTGCTGTCTTTCTGCTGGGGATAAAGTCATTTCCAGCTGAAGCCAAACTGAGAGCATCGACGTCACAGCAAACAATGTGGAGTAAAAAGCATGTTTCACGTTCTTCATAAGGGAAACCAAAAGGAAAATGGACCGTATCTCTTTTCAATGATTGTTAACCAAAAGGAAGTCAACACTTATCTAAGTCCCTCCACCCCGAACTTCATTTTTGTACCCTTCTTCCGCCCTTGGTGCTAAACTACAAGAAGTACACCGCAACAGTTAAATGAAGAGCGGCATGAGATGAATAAGTAGGTTATCCCACCACTTTATATACAAAAGCAGTGTTACAGAAATCAGTCAGCGTTTCCTCAGAAAACATTTTAACAACCACAACTGAGCCGATGGGGCTAGCTAACCGTAGCCTCTAAGCTAGCCCCTAAGCTAGCCCCTCGGCTAACAGCCTTTGCTGGATGGTTTCACAGTAAAAGAAAGAGCTAAATGAACCACAAACTATTATTTTATACTTATTTCTAAAGATTGTTTTATTTTTTTGTTTTCCTTCATTAGGGACTTAAGATCTACAAAAAGCAAGTGTGCTATTTGTGTGCTATAATTATTTATTGTGAGCACAAAATGACACCAAAAAGTTAACACATTTTTCAAAAATATCCATAGGTTGTCATGTTTTACTTTCTTTATTAGGAAATGTTGGGTATATTATGATACATGACCTAGCAGGTACATTTGGAAAATAGTTGACAAAAAGTAGCTACCTTGAATGTCAGAGAAACATAATGGTAACTAATGATAGCCTATTGTGTATTAAATTAGATTAAAAAAAGATAAAGATGTGAACTAGATGTGAACCAATTAAACTAATAGGAGTCTTATATGCCACAGGGCTCCAATTCTGCTACACAACTATGTAAAATACACATTAGTGGTATAGTGGTATTATTCATTAGGTGCTGGTTATGTCACCCTTTTCCATTAAGTATGTTTACAGTTTTGCTCATTTTACCCGAATACTTCTAGTTTGAAAAGATCTGTCCGCCACAGGAAGCTTTGTAGCCACCAGGCGTCAATTTGTACCCACCTTTGTGACACTTCGAACCAGTTTGACAACCAATTATTTAAGTTAGCTTCAATAACCTACTCCTTGCCTAGTGTAAGGGTTATGTTATTTCAACAAATAATAGCTTCTGCTTCAATAAAGCAGAAGATTATTAGATTATTCTTACCTCGAGAGATTATTCTTACCTCGAGGAGATTTTGGTACAAAGCAATCTTTGAATTTTACCAACATGTTTCATCTGACTGGAAGAAATATTAAAATGTTGACAGAAAATCTGTGGAGGGAACTTTGGATCAGGGTGATGGCAGAGAGACATTTCCAGTCTTAAAAGCTTAAAGCTCATCAAAAAAAAGGAATCTTGAAAAACCCAGTGGAAACATGCAACATACTAGCCAGGACTAATATAAAAAGATTAGATTATAATGCCGACAAAGCACTGATTATTAAGAATGGTGCCAATAACTTTTTTGACCTGTAATTTTAAGACAAACTGTAATTCAAAACAGATAAACTGTGTATTTAAAAAAAAATTACTCCTTTGACATAGTTAAGTCACTGTTGGAGAGATGCCTGCCTCATTTTCTGTCAGAAAAAAACTTCTTGGTTGAATAATTTTGGTCCTAAATGTGTGTGACTTCAATCAATATCAAATTATTTTGGTTGAATTAAAGGTCATTGTCTATTATATTTCATGACACTTAACTGGTCAAAACAGGTATCAGATCCACAGCTTTAAGCCGACATTATTAGCATCATATTAATCAGCGTGACTAGGATGTACAAAATAAATCTAGTTATAGGTGAGATATGAGCTTTTATATATCAAATACTTAACTATTTAGATAACTAAACTGGGACCCATTTTTAAAAAGTATGGGTGCAAAGATAGTACAAACTGAAAGTAGCTCGGGACAAACGGCAGCAAATGGGTACATAATGAGGACATGGATTGGCAAAAGGGTGAGTTGATCTTGAAACTTTTAAACTAAACTAATATTGTTTCATCCGGTGACCATATTTATTTCTACAGGAACACCAGAGTTGTATCTGTTTTTCTACTGGTAACAGTCGCCATTGAATGTAGTTTTTCCTGCTGTTTGACTCTCCTATGAAGCAAGTACAAACTTTCCAAAGCTGTTTCTTGGACTTTTTTTCTTTAAATAAGGACATTGTGTGTTTACGTGTGTGTACCAGCAAACAGTGATTCACATCTTTGACAATAATGAATGCAATCAGAGTTTTCAAACTGAGCCTGCAAACTATTACGTGACTTCTCCGCAGCGGAGGCACAACAACTGTTGCTCTTCCGCATGTTTTGCACTTACTTTGAGTTAAAGGTGATTTTGTTGCATGTGCATGACTTGAAAAATCTTTATTTGGAACAATTTCAATCATTTCAGGTATTGTAGCCTTGTACGATATCAGATGAGTCATTTTCTGACTTTTTGTATGACTGCAAAATTTTATTCTGATTTATGATTGCGATTCCTTAGGAAGGTAGAATGTAATCCTAATCACTGCGTGCAATAAAGTAATGTATATTTGTGTGCAATGAAATAATGTACATTTAAAACTTTGGATTTGATCACGTGGAGTTGAGTCCCCTTTCTATGGTAATTTTGAACATTTCCTTAAAACTCCCCGGCACAGATCTACTGAAATTAAACAAAATGTGTGTAGAGAAAAACTGTCTTCCTGTAATAACTACGATCAAAGCTGTCAGATTAACATTTACAGGAGGAACTGTGCAGAAAACCTCTACCCAAAGACCCCCATGATCAAAAACAGGAAGTAAAGCCAACCACATGAGAGATCTGTAGAACTCAGAACGCTCTCAGCCTCCCCTGAAGTGGATCATTTCTCAGGTTCCCAACATGAAATCTTACAGCTACAAAGTCCTTTTTCATGTGCTGATCTTACCACTATTCGTTGGCTCTCAGGAGGATGGCGGTAAGTTATTATCATACAGTAATGCACCTTTTTATGTCATAAAATCATAAATTTTCTTCATATTTGTACCTATTTGAGAAATGTAGAAATAACAAAACACTTTCTCTAAAGTTTTTCACTTTGTTCAGTAAAAACTTAAAAAAAAAGATCTTCACTCTTCATTGTATAGAAGTGTTTCAGGTGATATTGCAGGTTTTGGTTAACATTATGGATTTCCGTTTAATTTTTCTTCTTTAAATTGCGCACATTGGGATAGTCTTAATCAAAAAGAAGGCGATGAGCACAAAAAAAGGCTTGTTTTAAATAACAAAACGTAATCTCTTAGAACGGGAAGTTCCTAAATATTAAATGTTACCAACATTAATAAAAGTGTTAACACCCTTAACACCCTATAATGTAAACTTTAAGCTGTTTATATTAAGTGGGACAAACTTAAAACCACTGAATGCTGTGTGGCTTTCTGCACCATGTTTAACCTTAATTTGGTGGACACAGCTGCATCACAAGCGCCTGCATCTTCCTCACAGACTTACTGTTAATACAGTTATTACTGTGGCAGAAGAAGAACCCTTCATATTTAGTCTTTTATGTTGTGATCTGTTCCTGGAGCAGAACAATAATATTAGCAGGACTAATGACAGTTTTTACAGCGTTGGTTGGAGAAGAAGTCAGGATTGATATCCTTGTTAAGTTGTTTTTATACCAACAGTCTCCTGGTTCACACATGACGCAACACGCTAATCCTAATGAGAGGATAAATTGAAGTATACCTCCTGATCCTCCAAAATATTAACCAAAGCCATTCTGGAGCGTGTCAGAGTGAAAGTGGAGGCAGTGTGAGTGATGCAGTCGCCTCCGCTGACAGTAAAGAGTGTTACTCTCTGCACGTCATAGCTCTGATCCATTCAACTCTGTGCGGTTTCACAACTTAAACTGTGCACAAATAGGGAAATCTACATTTGCACACTTTCCCTCTGAGTTAATTAAGGCGCAGCTTTCAGGAAATCTAATTGGAGGCTCATAAACCAGAGCTTCTGTCTTCAGCGGATCTTGATTTAGCAGAGAGAGATAAAGACATGGATCGGCCTTCAGCCACTGCTGCATCTGACCCAACCTTCTTACACCACTAACACAGCCAAGTCTCTAAGCTCTTGGATTTATTTTAAGGTTATTTCTATGCATTTTTCCAACAGGAATTGGATACTTACAATATTTATGGTAGTTGGACATAAATTGGATACAAGAAATTCAAGTTTAACTAGAACTGCAAGCGTTTATGATTGGGTTCAAAGCTTAATGCTGCATATCTGCCCCTGGCGACGCCCTTCCAGCACAGCCGAAGCACTCAGGCCTCTATAGGCTTTTTCCTTACCAATGTTTCCCCTTACCAAAGCAAACAATGGAAAGTTAAGTGATTTTCCTTCCACTTAACTTTCCATTGATTATCCCAGATTAAAGGTTTATATCAGTTGCCAGATTATACTGTTTTTTTTTTCAGGTTCCAACTCACATTAGGGACGATATTTAAATTCAACCACTCTGAAAAAAACCTCAATACCTGTCAATATTTTGTGTATTTTTATACAATAAATAAGATCTTGAAACTTTGTAGACAGAAAGAATGACAGAGAGTAGAAAGTTGCTGAATATTTTGCCCAAAGATCAATGGGAGGCAGAGAGCTCAGGTGTTCCTGCTACAGCAGAAATACTTTATGCTAAAAAGTAAACAAACTACAGTCAGGACACACCAAAGTTATTTCTGTCGGCAAATGCTACTGATCACTTTGCGTTTGTGTTTTTAAATTCACACACAGCTCAACTTTTTGGCATGTTTCCTACAAAAAAAGGGAAGTAATCTACTAAAAACAAGTTTTTTTTTATGTCTACAAACATGTCGCTGTTCTAGGAAGGAAGGTTTCATCCTTGTCTAGCAATATTTTCCACTTTTACCAAAATGCTCAAAATGGGATTGAAGAGTATTTTTTTTTACCTACAAATATTTTCAAACTCATCTGTGTTCATTTAATTAGTTCCTGTTCTTTTGTAGTTTTTTTGTGTGTGTTGGGGAAAAAAAAGATAGTTGGGAGAAGACCTTGAAGGAGCTGAACTCAGGAAGTTCACACACCAGAGCCATACATCTGTTCTTTAGAAACACCAGAGCGTGCAGCACTCAAACTCAATGCTCACACGGCATATGACGCTTCTTTGTGCGACTGAATAGATTCCCAGATAATAATCCCAGATGTCAAAATAGGATAAAACTTGAGCTTTTAATCAGCAATTTAAATATTTGTCTAAAAGATACTGACATCACACAATCACTCAAGGTTTACCGCAGTGAACAAACTCAACTTCTAGTTAATGTTTTCATATACTGTGAATTTTATCACAAGGCCCAAATAAACACAATCTGAAAAGTGTGGCATGCTCTCCTGAGCCAATACTTTGTGGAAGCCCCTCTTACTGCATTTTCATGTGGAGACTTTAGTTTAGTAACAAAAGTCAAAGATCCGGTGCTGGAGCATACTCTTGATAGTTTTGCTGATTTTTCTCAGGAAAGTATTTCAGGCTCAGTCAGATGGGATGAATCGTGTCTGTGAACCTAAATTTTAATGTCTTACCACAGATCTAAAAGCAGAGGTCTTGACCCCCGGTCCTCAGCACCCACTGTACTGCATGTTCTAGGTGTAGTTGTGGGTGACGAACTAAATGGGTGATTTAAATGGCCTCAGCAGCCCCTCATGGCTGCATTCATCTGATTCAGGTGTGGTGGAGCAGAGACGCATCTAAAGCATGCTGGATAGTGGGTCCTGGGGACCAGGGAGACCCCTGATCTAAAAATTTCCAGCTCTGGTTGCATGCTTAGGGTCAATATCCTGCTGGAAGGTGAACCCTCCATCTCCATCTCAACTCTTCTGCAGCATCTAAAACCTGGTTCACACGGCAGAATTTTAAAATATTCGGACGATTTTCAAAGCCTGAGAGAAACCACACGTAACGATAAGAAATCTCGTACAGCGTGTGGTGCCCGGTAAGAAGGCGAGCTCAACACACCACACACGAACAGATTTCACTCAGAATGGAACAGATGTCAGACAGGAAGTCTTGTGAAACCTCCTACGATCAAACAGTAAATAAACATGGACGACGAGGAAGAACGATGGCGACAGTCTGTGGACTGATTTTAACGTAGAAAAAACATAACGAAAAGAAAAAATGTGTTAATTAAAGGAGTGGAGACGTTTACTGCACTATGATATGGAGGTGAGTTGTTTTTTTCCCCTCACCTCGCTTTCTGATTGGCTACACGTAACATTCAACAGGCTGCCTGCTCCTTTCTCCTCAGGAGACATCACACGTTAGGATTATTGGGGTGAAACAATCCAACATGTTGAACATCCTCGATTTGAGGTTGGAGCGGTCCTAACGAACGCTCTTAACACGCCACACACGGCAGGAACATCTCTTTAGATTATCTTAAGAGATTCTCAGAAGGCGGAGATCAAGGCAAAAATTGGGCTAAAAATCCTGCCGTGGGAACCAGCCGTAACAAACTTTCTTGTAATGGTGACTTGTATAGAGCTCCATCAACCTTCTAATCAACTCTTTTCATGTGACTTTTATAGATTCCCGCATTCCTCTCTTTCATGAAACGCCAGATTTATGGGGTGAAGAACAAATGCTGACAGATTTTTCCACTTAACCTGTAGACTTTTTTGAGGTTAAACCCAAATGTACGCCACACTTTTCAGATTGTCCCTGTAAGTACATCCCAACAATTTTGGGGTTATAATGTGAAACAAACTCTGAACCAGCTAAAAGGGTTTGAATACTTTTGCAAGGTGCTGTCTATTCTACAATAAAAGGTGCGGAGCATCAATTTAAATTGTACATAAAGATGCCTCTTCTTTGCTGATGTGAATTTTCCTTTTCTTGCAGGGAAGCTCCCAGCTCTGGACACATTCTCAATCATGTACCGCGTTCTTGGATTTGTGGCTTTTTTGATTATAATCCTATCTATATGTATAAAATCATATTGTGTGAGCAAAGGTAAGACTTCCATATTAAATAAAATACAGATAACCTGTTGATTATCAGGATTTGAGAACAATAATTCATTGAATTTTCTTTTTCATTATGCAGGAAACTGCCTGAAAAGAGCGGCTCCAGTTTCTCCACCTGGGAACCACATCTATGAAAATGATTAAATCCATTTCTAAACCGTAGAGCTATCACACAACAGCTGCTCTGTTGGGTCTTGTGTCGTCTCTGGTGGTTTTGGTTGCGAACATTAAAAATAACACGCAAGTGGAAATAAATTTGCATTTGGCGCTACACAACCAGCCGTTTGTTTGGGTGTTCTTGAAACACTGAGAGCCAGACTGCGAACATGTCAAAGGGGAACTGCTTCAGCGCCAGGCAGGTTCTCTTTAATGTGCAGAAAGGACTGTGAGAGACGACAGGTAATAGTTATGCTTCCTGTACAGGTAACGCTTTTGCACACATCCTGTACAAATGTTACTTTCGAAAAGGTTGTGTCAGGACTACAGTACAGAGTGGCGTGTTCTCATATTTATTTATTTTATTCTTTTCTTCTGTAGTAGACATTTTCTTTGAAAGGTTGCTGCATTCGTTGTTCTAAAAGTATGCGTTGGAAAAGTTGAATAATCTGAAAACAGATGGTAACCCCTCATAGTGACGGCCATATTGTGACTCATGACCTGCATTTGATGCTCAGCAAAGTCTTACTCACATGACGAGAGCCTTAGACTGATGTAGTTCTGCCTGTTCGGTGAATCCGATCAACTATATTTTATTTATATAGCACCAATTCACAACACATCTCATCTCAAAGCACTGTACAAAGTCAAATTCAATCAAATCCTCCAGACAGACACAGGTCAGCTGTCCTTGTAGGATCTGCTGTAGAAAATTAATGCCAGGTATTGCTGTTTGATGACTTTGTTGCTGCTAAAGGCGGCTAAAATTGTTATTAGGTTTAGTTGCAATTCATTTTCCACAGATCATTTGAATTTGATCACCGTCATAATAAATACCAGCAAATATAAACTGCATTTTGTTCTTACTTTGTTTTTGTCTAATATTCACATTTGTTTGATCTGAAACATCTATGAGTGATAAGCATACAAAAAAATAATAATCAAGAAGGAGGTAAACACCCTTTTCTCTCCACTGTATACAACATGGCCCAGTGAAGGTAGGTATGAATAAAAGGAAAGAATAAAAGCAACAACATGAACGCAAGACGGAAACTGGTCAGGGAGGCTCCACAACACCATGTTAAGTTCAGATGTCAACTTTTGGACCACAAAACCCAAAGGTGCAAGCGTCAAGTAAACAGTGAGAGTCTTCAAAGCAACGTTAGACATGGCAGTGGCTGAATCATGTTGTGGGGTTGACTTTCTTCAGATGGGACATGTGGGGGAAATTATAAGCGGCTCCGTTCCTTTCTGAATTAAAACCTTCAGGCTTCTCGGAGACAGCTGCAGATCGAGAGCGATGAAGAGTCCCTTCAGAGTTTAAGAGCATCCGTCCAAGCTGTATTTCCTGAAAGATTAGTTTGTCTTAATCTGAATAGCACTAGATACTTTAACAAACATGTTTTAGGTTCAACATGTGGTTAAAACTCTCTAACTCACATACAATCAGGTTGAATGATGGGGTGTTTAAAATTGGGTCCTGATGACATCATCAAAGTCTATTCGCATTTGCAGGAAGATCTATCAATTTATCAAACATTTACAGAGCCAGTAAAAGGTGATCTAAGTGCTTTACAATTAAAATAAAAAACAATAAAACATACAGAGATAAACAAAACAAAGCACAAAGGCATAATAACAGGTAGTAAAGATTAAAATCAGGAACAGAATCTCGAACTGCAACTTGCTATTAAAAGCCAGGCTGAAAATATGAGCAATGATATTGGGTTTAAAAAGCCTCGAAGACCTGCAAGGCAGAAAAAAGCTTAAGCATTAAGATAAAAAAGAAGAAACCAGGCTATAAAGGGTCATAAAAAAACAATCAAAAGTTTAAAATGTATTCTGCAATGAACATAAAGTTAATATAAAGAGGAAAGAACAAGGATGATGTGACCATGTCTGGAGGGGTCGTTACAGTCAGCTGCATTTTTGGAAAAGGCCGAAAGCAATTGAAGGATGTCTGGGAGAGAAAAAAATAAATGGTACTTTAATTTATTTTGGTGTTGACGCTATCAATAGTTGCATTGCGTCAACAAAAATGCATTTCTTTGTAAAAGCTAGCGCCCCCTGTTGGTGGTCAGATGCCTGCGCCCTTTCCGGTTCTTTTTCCCCAGAGGAGGGACCGTGCTTTTAATAACTTCTTATGAAGGAACGACGGTCAAAACAGAAATTGTACTTTAACACTTTTAGTCCAAACAAGCCAGAGAAACGGTTACAGGTTAGCGCTGAGGCTCTTGACAGGAATCGACGTGGGAAAAAGGAAGAGCTAGCCCCGAATGATGGTTACACTAGCTTTATTAGAACCTGAGCATCTCCCGTAATGTCATGATTTAGGTTTTTTGTTTGCTTTTTTCTGGACTAATTAGTTTCCACTCTCGTCAGCAAACAGTCCTCTGTCACCTCCCTGTCCTTCAGTCTCCAGTCAGCTCAGTCATCAGCCCAGACCAGTTCCACCTGCTACCATTGATCAGTTTCTACTCGGCTCACCTGTTCCCCAGCCTTCATACGCCTGCCTCACTCACCCCCGTCTCATCACGTTTTTCAGTTTGTGTACATGTTCCACCTGCATCTTCTGGTCTGCTTTTGCTTTTTTAATAGACCCTTCTTTACGTAACTCTGTGTTCGGCTGAATTTTGGGTTCACACCTACAATTGTTACACGTAAGGGTGTGAACACCTCCCATTGTCAGTAGAAAACGGGTCACCACTCGGTTGTCATCGGAAAGATTGCGTAATAACATGATGTCTAAGACTGCAAGTGTACATACTGACCCCGAGATAACTGACTGTTCCCTTTATCCCTTTGTCCATATCTATGTACGTACATAGTACCTGCATGAATCATCTGGTATTTTCCCAATGACTGCTTTCAATAGTTCTAACAATCTGGAGCCTCGTGAAATACCTACACAGTCTTTTCCCATTTAACCATAGAAAATTTTGGTTGAGCCGCTGTTTGACAGCAGTGTTGAGGGAGTGTGGCTTCAAGAAAAGGTAAATCTATAAATCAGCAGTGAAAGGACAGCTGGTGCCGAGTTAGAACGGATCCAATGGGAAAAACAAATCTATGCTCAATACAGCTAACAAAGACCCTGGTAACCACAAACAGGAAGTGAGTCTTATAAATTTCAGCTGCCATACATGAAACTTTACACCACTAAAGTCTTTTTTTCCCTCAGTGGCACTGTGGATGCTGATGGTCAGTGATTATTGAACATCTGTGAAGCCCACTACCCATAACAAGATTTTGTGTCTATGCACCAAGACAGACATTTTTCACAGTTTCCTTTTCACATCACACTTTCTGGTTTTCATACTCCCTCAGCTGACTATATGTAAAAAAGACCAAAAGATTTAGCCTTAACATGTAAACCTTGGGCCTAATTTGAACATAAAGACTAGAACACAATGATGAAAAGCATGTTTTAATGCTAAATTACATTTATGTTGAATTTCTTTATCTAAAGTACCTGAAGGAACGTGCTTGGACCGCCTTCTTTATGTATGAAAGTAAAAATGTGTTGCTTAAAACTTGGCAAGGGGACATTTAACGACATACTATGAAGTACTTTTTAAAGTTAATTAAAGCAGATAACTCAGCCATGAAGACATCAAGCTGTTTTATTATTCAAACCGCACTACATGGTTTCTGCACAGTGAGATGAATTTAATGGATGATACCAACCCTGACCTTTAAAATGTAAAAGTTTGTTGCACAGGTGTAAACTAAAATATTATACAAATTATACAATAAAACAATGTACAAATACAGTTACATAATAAAATCTTTCCTAAGTAAAAGTCAGTGTAACTTTGCAGAAATCTAGTTAAGATTTACTTGACTAAAATATTCTTTTTAATCACACTTATTATGAATGTTTAACATCATCAAGCACACTTTAGGAACAGAATAGAGCTAATTTACCTTTGCCTTCCATGTGACTTCCTGTTTGTCTTTAATTGGTTACTCCATCCTGCAGCTCTCTGTGCCTGTGGCCAATCAGTTCTTTTTTTGTCATATTCAACAAACTAGAAATTTCTTTGAAAAGATCCTTTATTTCCATTACTGAATTTATGGTGAATTTTCTCTAAAATCTAAAGACAACGAAAGATTTAAGATTAGAGTATTACAACAAACCCATACAAAAAAAAAAAAAAAACATTTAATCCAGTAATGTGGGCTTATTGAAAAGGGTTGTTAATTCCTACTGAAGGGTTATTTCTAAAAGTTACTTTTAACCTGACATTAGGATGTTTATTAACTCTTTAATTTATCAAACATGACTGTACATGGCTGCCTGCTGCTGGCTGGTCCCGGTTGATCTTGTAGCCAAATTATGAAGGTCAAAAGATAATACATTTTCATACTCCCCAGGCATTTTCTATGCTTTTAAATCAACACATTGATTGTGAATTAGTTTTTTTTTGGTAATTAGCCACATATTATAGGTGAATACCTTATTTGTTGCTATGGCTGATCAAAAATTGGTATGGTTGACTTTGTCAGAATTATAATTTGGTGTCATAAATCAATGACCTGGGATGATTAAAGCAGTACTTTTAATTACTTGAAAACAGAACTAACTTAATGAATACAAGAAGCAGAGATTTTCCAAACTACTTGCAAAAGTAAAATAACTTGTTTACATTAAAGTGAGTACATTCAATTCAATCCTTTACAATAATGTGAAATTTCCGCTGTCTTGCCCATTTCCGATTGCAGGTGAAGGACATATAGCAGAAATTATGAGATGAAACACAAGGTGTGAAGCGGTTATTTGGGGCGAGTTCAGGATTAAATGACTGATCGGGTTCTGCAGCAATTCTCCACCAACAATAATAACAATCTGTTCATGTTAAAATCCAGAGCAACACTCACAGTAGAGTGGAAAACAGTGAAAGAGCTGATTTGACTTCCTTACTTGATCTTTAAAAAAACACTCAGAAGTGAAACCGAAACCAAAGTGGGCCGATATTTTTTTTAAATAAATTCAAAGAAAAGGTGAAATACTTGAAATCACTTTCAGGAACATGGGCAGTATTGATATCACTTCTTCATGCGTATGAAGTTATCTAAGAAAAACACATTGTCCAATGCAGGATTACAAACTGGAAGGAGAGCGTAGAACTGGCATCTACACAAAAGTGGGGTTAAAAAAAAAAAATCTGCAATGATGCTGATCTTGGATCACACCAGCAGAACTCATGTATGTACAATAGTGAAATGAGGACCATTTCTACACAGACAATGCAAAAGGAACTCAATGGATTTGGACTTAACAGCTATGTGAAAAACAGATTTTTATCCAAAGCAATGGAGGAAGGTCATGTGATCTGAGGCATCCAGATTGCTCCAGAGTGACGGGCATGTCAGGGTAAGAAGAGAGGCATAAATTGTTCAATCCATCATTCACTGCCTACCGTACCAGCTGGTCAGGTCTCTGTTCAACAATGCTATGTATCCAAATAATAAATCTGAATCTCATAGTTTTTTCTCCTTTGAGCATATTCCAGGGTGACAATACCACGATTCAGCGTGCTGAAATTCTGCGAGAGTGGTTTAAGGAGGATGAGTTATCATTTGTATACATGGCTTGGCCTCACAGCATTCAGAGCCCAACCTCAGTGAGAATACTGTTTTTGTGATGTGCAAGAGAAGTTGCACATCACTCCAATTCTCATGGATGGAGGTAAATGTTGTGAAGTTCATCAAAAAGATACTGCAGTGCGACACAGAGGTATAATGTAGTGGCTTGTCAATAGGGGCGCTGGGGTGCCGCCACCCCATCACA
Source organism: Fundulus heteroclitus (assembly GCF_011125445.2). Classification (NCBI taxonomy): domain Eukaryota; kingdom Metazoa; phylum Chordata; class Actinopteri; order Cyprinodontiformes; family Fundulidae; genus Fundulus; species Fundulus heteroclitus. Next base: position 10,550,743 of record NC_046384.1, read on the forward strand.
TCTGCAGGAGAAAATCATAGCATCTGTTCTCTTAAAGAAATTTGGGTTTATTTAAGATAATTTTTGTGTACGCCACCTAATTTTTATTGTTTTATTGATTGTTGGTGAAGTATGACAGACAGATGAGTGATGTAAGTGCCATCTAACACTTTTGCCTTCCATGTGACTTCCTGTTTGTCTTTAATTGGTTACTCCATCCTGCAGCTCTCTGTGCCTGTGGCCAATCAGCTCTTTTTGTGTCATTCTGCATCCAATCAGATTAATTCATGACAAGTGTTAAAGTCACACAACTTGCAGCAGACATTGTCACTCAAAGATACGAATGCAAATAAAAAAGTCAGACTACAACAACAACAAGACAGTAGAGAATGGTGCAGAGACAGAAAATGTGGTCATTTGTTTACAAGATAATTTCATGAGGCTTTCAGTGGAGGAAAGACAGTGGATAAAGGCATTTGGACCAGACCAACCATACTGGAAAACCAGTCCTGTATACACACACATGTTACACAAGGTATTTCTATTTCAACCAATCAAACTCCTCCTCTTCCCAGCTGACATGCAATAAAACAGCTGCATTACAGGCGGACTTTCTCTTCCTCTGTCATAGAGGAAACACTTGCATTGTGACGTTTGACCTGAGTGACTTAAGCATTTAAAGTAAACACATTTCCAAGTACACTGGCGCACACTATCTTACAATATAGAAAAAAAAAACACTGAAGTTAATGAAGAACTTCCTACACTTCCTACACCATCGGTTTTGTGGAGCGCACCAGTCCCTCCTGCAGCAAAAAGGCCTTCAAAAATGATGCTGCCACCTCTGTACTTCACCATGTTTGCTAACTTCCCAATTTTTCTCCCCAATAGGTCCTTCCAGGTCACCCTTTTGGTTGGAAAGGTGATGACATAGGACAGGAGGTTGCAACTGACTCAATAATATCACAGAACTGTGAGATGTAGTTATAAACCCGTAAGCACTATGAAATTTAAGCGGTAATACAGGATTGTGGGCCGAGTTTCATAAAATGGAAAGAACAAAGCTGCACCTGTTCCCTATGACAACACAGAAAGAAGACATTGGATCATCCTCCAGTGAATCCGATGCAGCTCACAACACACTGAGGATAATGCGCAATTACTTAGCTGGGATTTATAGCGCTGAAAGTTTTGTGCAGCATGCATTTGGCTACCATTACAGCTGCAGCTAACAGTAAGCCACATTCCTTAAAAACCTGGACATTCCCAAGCATTTTCTGTTTGAACAAGTCATAGAAAGTCATCCAAACAATCTCTCTCCGATTAGTCTGGCATTTAGGAAACAGAAATAATCTTGATCACCCTATCTGACCTGGAAAAGGGAACATTTTACTTTAAAAAAAAAAAAAAAGCAAAAAACAAAGCAACTGGACTTGTTTTCCGTAGTTTAAGATGTTTCGCTTCCTCTCCAGAAAGCTTTCTCAATTCAAAAAGTCTGGAGTAATGCGGAGTAACAAGCTTTATACCATTGCCCAACAAAGGCCTTGCAATGGCTTAGATAACATGCAAATTCAATCGAAACAGGTCCACCCCTTAGTAATGGGCGGTCATTAAAGACATTAAGACAGCAGATTGAACCGAAACTGGTCCACTCCTCTGTAACGAGGAGTCATTAGGGTTGTTATTGGCTTGGCTTAAAGGAACAATGTTTTGATCACCGAATGAGGATGAGAGTTAAGGTGATGACTGGCCCGAATTAATCCTATAGCTGTGTTGTAAGTTTTTGAGAGTTGGAACCCAAGTCCTCCTCCTCTGTTTAAGGTTGGTCTTTCTCTCTTAACGTAGATGGCTTCCTTCACACCCCTTTCAAACCATCTGTCTTCTTTGTTCAAAATGTGAACATTTTGGTCCTCAAAATACACTATTTTGTCTGTTTAGATGGGGCTGTTTAGATGCTGCAGCACCTGAAAGACTTGCTGTGATCAATGGAACCATGTCTACCAAAAAATCCTGAAGGAAAACGTCCAGACGTCTGTGACCTCCAGCTGAAACCAACTTGGGTTCTGCAGCAGAATATTGATCCAAAACACATCAGCAAACAGTTGATTGTAGTTGTTGCTGCTAAGGGCAACCAAAGCAGTTATTGTACACAGTCCCTTTTTGATATTGTGGATGTCCAAGACCATCCTACCTGGGATTGCATGAAAAATATGTCCAAAATCCACTCTGGTCTTATTTCTTTCTGCTGAGGCCTTTGTCTTATTCTCTTAAACTTGTATGCGAGGTAACACGTTACAATAAGGTACACAATTTGGTTAACTACTAGGGAATGCCTTGGGAACTAATGGGTAGTTAACCAATACGTAATGGGGAACACACAGCCCAGCCTTATTAGGGGACTACTGGTTAGTTACCAGGGAAGAAAAGCAGAATTAATCATGAACTAATGGGTAGTTACTAAAGCCCCATTTACACTACCCTTTTTCAACCAATCCGAGTTCGGACCGAGCTTGGATCAGTTAACCATGCCGAGCTTGGTTCTTACGACCATTTACAAATCGCGCTAGCACGGTGGCTCAGAGAGGGCCTTCATGTGGTCAGGTAACTATGAATACATTTAATCATAGTGAATTGTGGCATGATTTTTAGTTTCAAGCATTGAGCATCACGATGTGAGTGGAGCGTCTGCATTGGACACCAAACGATTGAGTAACATTCTTATCTTTGGGTACTTGCTGCAATATTTGAAGCACAATTGTGTTGATTTTATAGCAAAAGTGCATGTGTGCTTTGCATGGTTGGTGGGAACAACGGTGCTCATGTGGGACAACCTTTTTTCACATACCTAAAAAAACTTGAGGCATCCAGTCTGAACTAGTGATCTTTAGGTTTTCTCCTACAGAGTTAAACATGTAGGAAGGTGATGCTGGAGAGCCATTTTTACTTGGCTGGTACAAAATATTGCATACAATCTGTCAAAAAATTAGTGTCAGCAGGCTTTTTGTTTGTATTGTAGATCTTCTTTGTGAAGGCAAAAGATCATTGAGAAAAATTTCAAACAATGCCTTTTTTTTCCTTTTGCACCTCTGGCATGAAAAGTTCAAAATCTTAGCTAATTTATTCCAAACACCCTAATTTCTTAACATTTAATTATGCAAACGTTAACCCATTTAGCTATCTAATAATAGTTTAATAAACAACTCAGAAATCAATCTGGGTTCTGGTTTCAAGTTATTTCTTAACCCAAGTTTGACTGGTAAGCATCATTATAAAATGCACCATTTTTCACAGATCAAGTTAGGTCCTACTTTTAAAGTATTGATAACGTAGTAGAAGAACCCAGATTACCTGCTCAGTTGTGTTCTGCAACAATTCGCCACCAACAGCCCACTGGTATAAAATTGAGGAGAAACTGGTTCGTCTCAATGTCAACAATAACAACCTCATCAAAAAAAGATGGAAAACATTAGGTCGATCGAAAGGAACGTCCTTCCTGATCTTTTAACACATTGGTAGAAGTGACTCTGCAAAATATCAGTGTGAAAGTGGAGGCAGTGTGAGTCATATATCTGCAATATGAGGCAGTAAACTCAATGTTTCCTTATTAGAAAAATGAGTATGTACACCTTCTTTGCAAAATCATAAGCTGTGAATATTTAAAGTTTTTAGGTCTTACTAATTTGTTTGCAACAACTCATCAAATCTGGTTAGAAGCACCCATGGATTACTCTTTCTTAACTGATTTATAAAAACAGGGTTGGAAACTAAAAATCTGTTTACAATTTCAAAGTGAAATTGGTAGGTTCTTAGGCTGCTCTCAGCCTAGAAGCAGTGGGTGCTTTTAAAATGCTTAATGAAGAATGTGGTTCTCGACAGCAAAGCAGAGTTTATTTTAAATTGGCGCAGAGACACAACCGTGATGTGAAAATAGATTTGTGCTCAGAAAGGTTTTGGGGTCATATGTAAGTCACTGGCTCAGCCTCAGGTTAGAAATCTAAAATCCCTCCTGCCATTTTTCACAACTTGTTGGGTTTATATTTCTCATAAAACACCCTTATCCAACAAATTAGCCAACAAATAAGTTTCTCTGATGCTAATTTAAATGTATTTTCTTGCAGGGAGAGCTGTAACTCTCCCTGCAAGTGATTTCTACATGTTTTTTTTATCAAAGGCAGTGCTGAGAGGTAAGACTTTCTGATGCTTATTTTTTATGAGGTTGAAAGGTTAATGGCAAAATGCTAATTATTATGATTTTGTGAGCAGATATGATGCAACTTTTCATCTGTTTTGCAGGAACATGCAGGAAGACAGCTGAACTGTGACTCCAGTCTTTTGATTACATTTATAACGATGTTCTGGTCTGATGCTGATCTGCTAAAAGATCAATTAATATAAGTGCTATTCTAGATTAAAGAGTATCTTTCTTCTTCATGAACTGCTGAGCTTTGCTACTAAAGTGAAATTGGTAGGTTCTTAGGCTGCTCTCACATAGGAAGCATTGAATGCTTTTAAAATGCTTAATGAAGGATGTGGTTCTCGGCAGCAAAGCAGAGTTTATTTTAAATTGGCGCAGAGACACTCATGCCGTGAATATAGATTTGTGCTCAGAAAGGTTTTGGGGTTATATGTTAGTCATTGTCTCTTGCAAAGCATCACAGCAAAAGATTGGCTTATAAACCCAGTTTTTCTATAAATATATATAAATATATTTATATATTAGTATATTAGTGTATTTATATTTGTACAACATCATTACTGCTTTAATATGACTAGAGCAGAACCACACAACTTAAAACTATCTCAGGAATATTAGAAAATGTGATATGGTAAATAACAGCCTGCACTGGACAAAAACTGTATTGAGTGCTACAAAGAAAGCTATAACAAAGAAATTGTTACACACTGGATCCAGCACTTTAAAGAAAGGTTGATTATGTGGGTGAAATGTACACAATGGGAAAATTAATGACATCTTCAGATTGAAATAAGATATATTTGATGTTAAAGGGCGAAAAATTATTTTCTCAACTTCTGAAACAAAATATCCAGCAATAACTTTGGGATGACTGGACAGCTACCATCCAGCCATTCAACCTCAGAGATGCCAACCTGTAAACAGAGAAGAGATGTTGTTGTTTTTTTAAGTTTTAACAAAGGTGAACATAACAATTTATTATCCTAAAATAAGACTTTCTGATGCTAATTATCAGGATTTTGGGAGCAGTAATTGATGTAATATTGCATCTATTTTGCAGGAACATGCAGGAAGACAGCTGAACCGTGTTTCCAGACCTCTGATGAGAACTATGAAGATGTTCAGGTCTGATCTATTAAGATCAATTAAGATCAGTGCTATTGAAGAATAAAGAGTATTTTTCCTCCTCATGAACTGCTGAGCTTTGCTACTGCGACCTGTCTTACCTTTTATAGAATAATATTAGATGGAAAAGTGGATGTACATTTGTTTTTGTTCACTGTCTGTATGAATGATGTGGCCCCTGCAGGAGAGAAAGTTGAATTAGGAACCTTAGTTTACAGCTTAATAATGGAAACCTGAAGATATTTCATTATTATAGGCGGTACTCTATAAACTTAGATTAACAGTGATCTGTGATTTCTGCACCATGTGAACGTGAATTTTTCAGACGCAGCTGCACCATGAATGATACCAACACCTTATTCTATGATTGAGTCTGGATGGACTCCATTATTGTTAACTCAGTGGCAAAATATTAATCCCATTTGTCTTATTTCCTTTCTGCAAAAGAAGACCATGAACTCAGCATGCTGGGAATTATGACTTTCAGGACAGGAATCATGGAGCAGGTAGAGGCAAATGTAGCTGAGCTGAGCTCCCCTGTGTTTACAACTTGGTCCTCCAACCCATTACAAAGAGATTACATCCGTAGTCTCATCATCATTCAGCTGACCAAGTACTCCACCAAGCAATAGCTTCTAATGACTCAGGACAGTAGTGGGTGGATCATTGATTTGCATCTGACTTAGAATGTGCCTAGGAGGATGGGCCTCCATGTCCTAAACAGCATCGCTCCAACTGCAGGTTGCTCAAGTGCGAGCCACCCACCTGGATGGGTGTCGAAACGTTTTCAGAAAGCACTGAACAAAAGTCCAGTTGCCTCCGATTTAAGTCTGTTTGCTGCTGCGATGACCTGGCTAACTGAGAATTTGCACAGGCTTGCTTTCCTGTATTTCCTCATTTAAGCCTGTTTACTTATACAGGATAGGTATATGATGCTGTTTTCATCTCTATTTCTGGTCTGCGTCTCTTACTAGCTTCCATTTTAACAGGCTGCTGCTCTTTTGCCAAGATAAAATACTAAATGCTGCTCTCTGTTTTGGGAACCCTGGGAACTCTCATATGATTGGCTCAGTAACCAGTAAGTAAACACGGGCTACACTCTGAACCAAAGTAGTTCCGGACCATACCTTCAACGTACATGAGTCACCTTAAATCTCTTCTTCTTTATTTAATTTTTTCTCATCCACTGTATATATCTGGATGCACTATATATACTTCATGCACCTTTTCCTCCTTTGTGCACCCTCTGTTGCTTATAAGAGCCAATGTCACAAGTAAATCTCACCATTGTGAGATTAATAAAGTCTTATCTTATCATATCTTATCTTATCTTATGTACATATGTTTGAACGGAAAAAAACTTGACTAAGACATTGTTGATGGAAAGGACTGATTGTTTATAGGGAATGTACATCATCATTTTGGTTCTGGTTTCAACTAAACATTAAAGCTGCAAAATATGAAGTGATCATGCTCTCATTCTTTATATCACAAAAACTGAGCTGTAAGAGGGTTATTTACACTTTTTTATAGCCACTGCACAACTGAAATTGTTCAAGCTTAATTATAAAGCATCTCTATGCCTTTTTTTTCCCAGGAGAGCAATCTACAGCCACGGAAACAGAAATGCTTCTTCTTGTATCAGCTACTTTAAATCTATTAGTATTTACAAAAGGACCTATGTTGTACACATCTATGAAAGACCCCATAATAGCAAACAGGAAGTAAAACAACCACATCAGTTGAGGTGTAAAACTCTGAAGCTACAGAAGCTATAACGTAGTGGACACTTTGCTGGGTTCCCAACATGATGTCTAAAAGCTCTAAAGTCGTTTTGAATGTCCTGATCACAGCTGTACTCCTTGTTACTCTGGATGCTTACGGTAAGTTATCATAATTACTAAACGTAGCTGTACTAGACATTGTTAATCTCTCATTCATGTCAGCGGAAACACTGCATTTCAGTTTAAATACCAACAAAATAACTGGTAAGAACAAGATAAAGGGCAGTTTGTTTGACAAAGCTAAATATGTCAAAGGGTTTAAAACATATCAAATGTTTTCCACATCACACAGAGCTATTTACTGTTTTGCAGTTGACTAAATAGCTTCTTACAGTTCAGCTTTTGAATAGACCATGTAAAAACCAAACAACACAACTTAAAAACCTAATATTTTAAAATGAAACACAAAAACATGAAACTGCATGGTAGATCTCTGATTATATGTTGCAAAACTGAGGTTATAATTTGTGATTATATTACATGTAATGCAAATAGCACAAAGAGATAATGTACATAATGTTGCTGTCACTCTATTTCCTATCTTGACATATTTGGTGGCAAGCTGAAAAACATGTTGGGTGGATCTAACCATGAAGAAATCATGGGTATTTTTTTGTTGAGCTTATGTTCTGATTGGTGTTTTAAGATCAACTGTTAGTGATACACACAGTTAAACTTTGCAGAACCAAGTATACTACTTGCATCATGACACCACCATCTTGCTGTATTTGTTTTTTATAGTAAAGGATTAATTGACCACCTAGAACTAAAATTTTAATGCTCTGAGAGGGCTTCCAGGTGGTTAGATAATAATAAGTTTCAAGCATCCAGCATCCCGATGTGAGTAGAGCATCTGCACAGGAAGCCGTCCGTCCGTCCGTCCGTCTTCTTCCGCTTATCTGTGGTCGGGTCGCGGGGGTAGCAGCTTCAGTAGGGAGGCCCAGACATCCCTCTCCCCAGCCACTTGGGCCAGCTCCTCAGGAGGAATCCCAAGGCGTTCCCAGGCCAGCCGGGAGACATAGTCTCTCCAGCGTGTCCTGGGTCTTCCCCTGGGCCTCCTCCCGGTGGGACGCGCCCGGAACACCTCACCAGGGAGGCGTCCAGGAGGCATCCTGACCAGATGCCCGAGCCACCTCAACTGGCTCCTCTCGACGTGGAGGAGCAGCGGCTCTACTCTGAGTCCTCCCTGGATGACTGAGCTCCTCACCCTATCTCTAAGGGAGAGCCCAGACACACTACGGAGAACTGCACAGGAAGCCAAGAAATTTAATAATGTCCTTGTCATTGGATAATTGCAGCAATATTTGAGGCACAATTGCATCAATTCTCTAGCAGTAGTGCACATGTGGTTTACTGGCCATGATCTGTGAGACTGACAGTGCTCAAATGGCAGATCATTTTTCACATACTCAAAAAACATGAGGCAGCTAGGGTATTGAAGTATTGGCTTAAATTTGATTTATTTTTCTTTAGTTAAAATACACATTTTAGAAGAAGTCGTTGTTAGTAGTAGACAGAGAATTTATTTAGTTTTGTTTTATCAAACAAAATAGTATATTTAGCACAAATTTTGTATCTTTTTAAAAATATTTTTAAGTTCGATAGGATAAAGATATAAATCAAGGGTGTGTTTAATACTACATGGAAAATATATGTACTCCCCAGTTAATCTTTAGAAATTATGAAAGAGTTTTGACATTTTAAATTTTGAGTTTGGCTCAACATTTCAAAAAGATCTTATGTATATAAATAAAAAAGACTGCAATATGGCAGATACAATAAGACTGTTAAACTACTTTAAAAAGGTATAAATTTAGCTGCTGGTTGTTCCGTCAAAAACAAATAAACTTGCCGTGGCAGAAGAAGACCGTGGGCTCCATGTTAAATGACAGCACACACAATCGGCTATTTGTAGAAGTTTGCTTAAAAGAAAAAATTCTAATTTGTATCATCTATGCTTCAGAGAGCTAAATGCAAGCCCAAAAGACACTTTTATACTTTACAGGTTGGCTGGACTGATGAAATCCACACATTCCCTACTCAAAGCAAAGCTAAATTAATTAATTGGCACAATCACATGTGATCATGTCTTCTGTTGCGGAAGCAGAGCCTGAGGACTCTGGGTCGGGTTCTTCCGTCTCTGGTGCTGAGGTTGCTGAGGTTGTTAAAAAGCTCCTCAGTGGCAAGGCCTCGGGGAGTGGATGAGATTCGCCCTGAGTACCTTAAGGCTCTGGATGTTGTGGGGCTGTGTTGGTTAACGCGGCTCTGCAACATTGCGTGGACATCGGGGGCAGTTCCTCTGGATTGGCAGACCGGGGTGGTGGTCCCCCTATTTGAAAAGGGGGACCGGAGGGTGTGTTCCAACTACAGAGGAATCACACTCTTAAGCCTCCCTGGTAAGGTCTATTCAGGGGTTCTGGAAAGGATGGTCCGTTGGATTGTCGAATCTCGGATTCAGGAAGAGCAGTGTGGTTTTCGTCCTGGCCGTGGAACACTGGACCAGCTCTATAACCTCAGCAGGATTCTGGAGGGGGCATGGGAGTTTGCCCAACCAGTCTACATGTGCTTTGTGGATCTGGAGAAGGCATTTGACCGTGTCCCCCGAGGGATCCTGTGGGGGGTACTCCGGGAGTATGGAGTACCGGACCCTTTAATAAGGGCTGTCAGGTCTCTGTACGACCGGTGTCAGAGTCTGGTCCGCATTGCCGGCAGTAAGTCGGACTCGTTTCCGGTGAGAGTTGGACTCCGCCAAGGTTGCCCTTTGTCACCGATTCTGTTCATAACTTTTATGGACAGAATTTCTAGGCGCAGCCAAGGTGTTGAAGGGATCCGTTTTGGTGGCCTTAGGATTGCGTCTCTGCTATTCGCGGATGACGTGGTCCTATTGGCTTCATCAGGGCGTGATCTACAGCTCTCACTGGAGCGGTTCGCAGCCGAGTGCGAAGCGGCCGGGATGAAAATCAGTGCCTCCAAATCCGAGACCATGGTCTTGAACCGGAAAAGGGTAGAGTGCCTTCTCCGGGTTGGGGAGGATGTGCTGCCCCTAGTGGAGGAGTTCAAGTATCTTGGGGTCTTGTTCACGAATGAGGGGAAGATGGAGCGGGAGATCGACAGGCGGATTGGTGCAGCGTCTGCTGTGAAGCGGGCGCTGTACCGATCCGTTGTGGTGAAGAGAGAGCTGAGCCAAAAGGCGAAGCTCTCGATTTACCGGTCGATCTACGTTCCTACCCTCATCTATGGTCACGAGCTTTGGGTCGTGATGAAAGAACGAGATCCCGGATACAAGCGGCTGAAATGAGTTTTCTCCGTAGTGTGTCTGGGCTCTCCCTTAGAGATAGGGTGAGGAGCTCAGTCATCCGGGGAGGACTCAGAGTAGAGCCGCTGCTCCTCCACGTCGAGAGGAGCCAGTTGAGGTGGCTCGGGCATCTGGTCAGGATGCCTCCTGGACGCCTCCCTGGTGAGGTGTTCCGGGCACGTCCCACCGGGAGGAGGCCCAGGGGAAGACCCAGGACACGCTGGAGGGACTATGTCTCCCGGCTGGCCTGGGAACGGCTTGGGATTCCTCCTGAGGAGCTGGCCCAAGTGGCCGGGGAGAGGGACGTCTGGGCCTCCCTACTGAAGCTGCTACCCCCGCGACCCGACCCCGGATAAGCGGAAGAAGACGGACGGACGGACGGACGGACATGTGATCTAAACCTGCTGGGAACCTCCAAACCTGAAAGTGTGTTGGTTTGAGGTCGCAAGACAAGAAAAGATGAAGGGATGACAACTTTATTAAAGTACACTTCAACATAAAACCTGTTAACTCCCATGTTTGATAAAAGTATAATTTAATTTGACAGAAATCGGTTTAAGATCCAGTGACAGAGAAACCAAGGAATCTTTCTGGTTTAGGAAATGTATTTCCCTGATTTTACTTTTTGTGACAAGCTCAGTCAAAGTTTAAAAGTATTTATACACAGAAGACGTAATTTTTTCTTTGTTATCTTATGTCTTGTTGTGCTTTAGATGAGGAGTGCACAACAGAACTACAAGTTCGTCGGAGCACAGTTTATGAAACATTTCCTGGACAAGAACTCAGGATCGACTGCCCTGTTGTGTTCTGCAGCAATTCATCACCAACAGTCAACTGGTATAAAATTGAGGACAAATGGGTTCATGTCAACAACGATAACAATCACATCGTAACAGGATGGTCACATCGTAACAGGACATCAGGTCTGTCCAAAGGGATATTCTACCTGATCTTTAAAAACATTATCAGCAGTGACTCAGGTGTTTATCGGTGTGAAAGTGGAGGCAGTATTAGCCATACCATCAACATCATTGTTAATGGTGAGTTATTGTTCAGTTTTATCATTTTTAATAATGCCAAAAGTCATATTTGACCAAAGCAGCATGTCTGGTTATGATCTGTTTTGTTCTATCTGTTGCCATTTTATGCTTTCTTACTTCCATTTAGTACTGTAAACAATTCACTTTATAATAGTGTACATTGTAGACATATTTATATAAATGCTCCAATCCTGCATATAATTTAATTCAATTAAAAACATTTTCTGAAAACCTTGTATAACACTTTTTAATTTGGTTCTGAAAGCTGTTTGGACCATTTTAGATAATGACCCCGGATCAGACTTCAGGTGAAGGTTTTACAGGAAGAAATACACTTGAGTCACATCTATATTTCCTCACAGTGGACGATGAGTAGGCCTACATCACAGAAAGTAGTAAAACCTTTTAGTTGGTAAAGCATGTATGAAAATCTAGCTGGTGGATATTAACCAATGCTTGGTTGGTAAAAAAATGTCTACCTGTTTTTGTAGTTTCATCCTCGATTTTTGGGACTTTTGGATCAAAATAGTTAAGAAGGAAAACAGATGAAAAGATCATTATTTGTATTCTTGGAAACTGAATATATTTCGATCGGTAGGTTCTCAAGCTACTCTCTCACAGGAAGTAGCGGATGCTGTTAAAATGTGGTTGTCATCAGTAAAGGAGAGTTTATGTTAACTTGGCGCAGCGCTCTGTGTCACATGCATGGTGTGAAGATAGATGTGTGTTCGGAAAGGTCTTGTGCTTATATATTGTTTATTCCTCGATTTCTGCAATGCATTGCAGCAGAAGACTTGTTCCCAAACCCAGTTTTCCTAAAACTAATAATTTACATCCATTTACTAATGTTGCAACTTTAATCATAGATATTTAACCTGCTTTTCAGGCAATACTGAGCCCACAACCAGTTCTCAACTGTGGAAAAGTTCCACCACAGTTTAGAGGCTTCAACTTCCTCCTGTTGTTTCTTTTACCCTGTCTGGTTTATATTGCCTATAAAAAAACATCCTTAACCAACAAATTAGCTAACAAAAATGTTTCTCTGATGCTGATTTAAATGTCTTTTCTTGCAGAGAGAGCCGTATCTCAGGGCATATTTTGGCCATGCATGTACCGTGTTATCACGATTGGAGCTTTCTTCCTCATAGTGATTTCTACATGTATTATATCAAAGGCAGTGCTGAGAGGTAAGACTTTCTGATGCTTTCTTTCTAGAGAGTTGAAAAGTTAACAGCGAATTGCTAATTATCATTATTTTGGGAGCAGTGATTCAGGAAACTTTGTATTTATTTGTCAGGACCATGCAGGAAGACAGCTGAGCAGTGTCCCGAGCCCTCTGATGAGATCTATCATGTTATTCAGGTCTGATCTGCTAAAACCAATTAATATCAATGCTATTCTAGATTATAGAGTAATTTCCCTCCCCATGAACTGCTGAGCTTTGCTACTGCAACCTACAGTGTCTTGACTTTAAATATCGTAGAATGGAAAAGTGAATGTAATTTTGTTTTTATTCTCTTTCTTTTTCTCCAGGACCACGTAAGTCCGTGAGTGCCCTTTCAAGGGTCTTTAGCAAGGATAACACGCTTTTTAGCTGATTGAGACCGACACACACTTATCTTTATGTCCAGATCTTCAAGAATAAATTTCAAAAATTGTGCCAAAACTGTGCCAAAATGGCATAAATGCAGCAGGGGTCCGTCTGGATTTTGTTCAATCTAAACATGTATAACTTCTCAATTGCTTGTTGTGTGGACACCGAACTTGCTACAAATGTAACCAAGATGTTGTAGTTACAATTTATTGTGTTTATTGCCTTCTTTAAAGCAAAAGTATTGAGTTTGTATGGAAATATCGTTTTTTTAATGGGAAATTTATTTTAAATCTCATTTACTCAGGCCCAGAATAATTTTCTCTCAAATTTTCAAATCCAGATCATCCTCTAAGACCTTTAGGTTGATAATAAGATTGGTAGCTTAGACTCAAAGCATGAGTATGCATTTTTGGACTATAGGTTTAAGAGGTTAAAAACTACAGTTTAGAAATATTAAAAAGCATGCTGGTTAACAACCTGTACTGGCCAAAAAAATATTGTTATTGGCTGCAACAAAAACCTGGTGCAAACTGGATCCAGCATCTTTAAAAGAAAGGTTGAATAATGGAGGTGGAATCTACACAATGGAAAAATGAATGACATCTTCAGATTGAAAGAACATATATTTGATGTTGAGGGGAAAAAGTTGTTATATTACACCAATAAGAGGCACAAATAAAAACATTAATTGGCTCCCTCACATTTCCTTTCTCTCTCTTTTCTTAGACTTAGACAACTTTATTGTTATTTTGTATGTACAGAGTGCATACAGAAAGGAATTTCGTTGCATTAGCGTTCGACAGTTTAATGAGATTGCAGGTGGAATCATTTGTTTTGAATTTCGTTGGAATGTAGCTATCTGTTTAAAATGTGAACATAACTTTCAATAATAAATAAATAAATAAATAAAAATCTGACTGGAGCACATTTATTTCAAGTATTTGTCCACTTTTTAATAGTATATTTTTTTCTATTCTAGTTTGATGCAAACTTGAATAACTGCGGTACAATATTTCCTTTTTAAATTCAGATTGTCATTATATAATAACTCCTTAGCTTTGCTGTTTGTGTCGTCTGCAGAGCTGGTTGTAGTTTGTTGTGTAAAGAATCAACAGCAAACACGTTATCTTGTTTTCGGCTCTTGATGCAACTAATGAGACTGCTGCTAATGTGAAGTACTGTTAACTGAAAATAAGATAAGAGTTTTATTTGGTTATAACAGTATTCCTGGTCAAATCTGACTGGAACAGAACCACACAACTTCAAAACTATGCATTTTGAGAATATTAAAAGGAGTGTTTGATGGACTGTAGGCCTGTAATGGACAATAATTGTATTCAGCGCTACAAAGAAAGCAATAAATAAGAAAATGTTACAAACTGGATTCAGCGATTTTAATTAGTATCCTATATTTAACTAGGAAAAAACTCAATAGCTACGTTTTAAAAAAATGTGTTGCTTAAAATCTGGAGGGGGGATATTTATTGACATACAATAAAGTAGTTTCTAGAGTTAATTAAACCAGATAACGCAGCCATGCAGACATTAAGCTGTTTTATTTAGTGACATCTTGTGAATCAAACAGTGCTGCTCGTTTTCTGCACAGTCAGCCTGAATGTAATGGATGCAGCTACATCATGGAAGATACCAACCTTCACCTCTAAAATGTGAAGTTTGTACAAAAGAAACATCCAGTTGTACAGGTGTAAACTAAAATATTATACAAATGATACAATAATGTACAAATACAGTTACATAATAAAACTTTTCCCAAGTACAAGTAAATGTAACTTTGCAGAAATCCAGTCAAGGTAAAGAAACTTGACTAAAATGTGCTTTGAGTGATTCTCTTAGTTCTCTTTGTCTCTTTCAGCTCTTTGAAAAAAGTATTTTCAGCCTCATGTTTCCACTGTTTCTGCTTTTTAGTCACGCTGTGAATGTTTCACATCATCAAATGCACTATAAGAACAAAACAGAGCTAATATACAGTCATATTCAATAAACTACTAGATCATTAAAAAAAGTTCCTTTATTTATATATCTGAAGTTAAACAGGTTATATGGATTAATGGCACACAGACTCATGTTTTCAAGCCTGTATTTCTGTCACTTATGGTGATCTAAATCTAAAGAAGACTCAAGATTTAACATTAGAATATTACATCAAACAAATAAACATTTTTAACACAGAAATGCGCACTAAATGAAAAGTATGTAGAACACCTGCTTAAAGGTAATTTCCCAAAGGTACTTTAAATCTGACGTACCAGCCTCATTAGGACTTATATTCTCATTCATTGAACATATAGCTGTTCCTGTATTGCGGGTCCTGGGTGATCTTACAGCCATATTATAACACAAATCATAGGTAAATACTTTATTTATTGTTATAGCTCATCAGAAAGTGGTACTGTTGACGTACTCATTATAAGTGTATAAGTATTTTGAGAGAGGTTTTAAAGCAGAAAAGCTTGACTAACACATTGTTGATGGAGAGCACCGATTGTTTATAGGGAATGTTGCTTCCATCGCAGGTGACAAATGAGTGATTTAGGTTGATTTTACAGTAAGTATCTTACTTAAAGCTCTTTTAAAAAAAAGACAGTGTTGTGGAAGGCCGTGTAAACAAGCAGAAGCCGGTTTCCTGATGCGCACATTTCCCACAATGCAGTGCATTTCATGCCTCATACTGTCTCTCCTCTTCACCTCCAGATATTTCAAAGTAAATACTCCCCTTTGTTTGTTAACTTTTTGAGAAACAAAGTCTGCCTCCTGCATGCTCATAACTTGCTGGTTTTATAAAGTTATACTAAATCCAGCTAATACACACAGAGTAATACAATTCAATCGTGTTGTGATTAATGCATAGAATAATATAGCTTTAAAGGTTAAATCTAGAGTCGGCAATTTTTCCGGAAGTTTCCCCAAGTCCTTTTCTCAATAACTGCGTTGTGTGAGATCGGTTTACATTGCTCTTCCATTCTTCAGGGGGCTGGTGTGAAAAAAATCTCCCAAATCCACTCTGGTCTTTTTTGTTTCAACTGAGGCCTTCCTCTTCTTCTCATAAACATGAATGTGGTTCACTTCTTGCAACTCTTAGTCATGTTCAAAGTATACAATGAGAGCAGTGGAGCTACAATGAATGGCTAACCGCTAACTTAGCTGCTAAGCTAACCAGATACATAAACACTAGAAGTGCGCATGTGCAGCCAGCAAGCAGAAATGTGGAAGGAAAGAGCACCAACTCTGGCGTCACGTGAGTGTGTCAAAATTATTGGCAAGGTGGACAACCAATAGATAAGTTGATTCTCTCGGAACTTGTTGAACAGAGGGGGGTGAGTATATAATGTCTATGGGTGAGAGCAGATTAAAGAGATTAAAACTTTGACAAATCCATGCCCTTTGGATCAAACGGCAAAATTGGTTATAATTTTTACAGGCCTGCAGCTCCCATAGAGATACATTTTTTCAACCTCATTTTCTGAATATGTAATGTATTTATTACTTTCAGGATGGAAGGACCATTTTACCCAGTATAATAAAAAGTGTTTCTGAACAGGTTTACCAACTATAGCTTTAATGAATACAACATACAAACGCTAATAATTTTTTTCCCAACAGAACAAGTGACAATTTTTTTTTAATCTGTGATTATTCTGGCATTTAACAAACAGAAATAATTTTGGTCATCCTAACTGACCTAAACAGGAACATTTTAGTTTGATTTACTGACAGACATGTTGTACGGCGTATGCAAACCTATGGTTTCAACTAAACATTAAAGCTGGAAAATATTATGAACTGATCATGCTGTCATTCTTTATATCACAAAACTTTGAGCTGTAAGAGGGTTATTTACACTTTTTATAGCCACTGCACAACTGTATTGTTTTAACTTAATTATAAAGTTTACGCCTTTTTTCCCAGGAGAGTAATCTACAACTACGGAAACAGAAATGCTTCTTCTTGTATCAGCTACTTTAAATCTATTAGCATTTACAGGAGGACCTATGTTGAACACATCTACGAAAGACCCCATAATAGCAAACAGGAAGTAAAACAACCACATCAGCTGAGGTGTAAAACTCTGAACCTACAGAAGCTATACAGTAGTGGCCGCTTCGCTGGGTTCCCAACACGATGTCTAAAAGCTCTCAAGTCGTTTTGAATGTCCTGATCACAGCCGTACTCCTTGTTACTCTGGATGCTAACGGTAAGTTATCATAATTACTAAACGAAGCTGTACTAGACATTGTTGGTCTCTCATTCATGTCAGCAGAAACACTGTATTTCAGTTTAAATACCAACAAAATAAAAAGTAAGAACAAGATAAAGGGCAATTTGTTTGGCAGAGCTAAATATATCAAAGGGTTTAAAACATACCAAAAGTTTTCCATATCACACAGAGCGTTTTAATGTTTTGCAGTTGACTAGATAGCTTCTTACAGTTCCGCATTTGTATAGACGACGTAAAAACCAAACAATGCAACCTAAAAACCTAAGATTTTAAAATGAAACACAAAGACATGAAACTACATGGTAGATTATTCTATATTGCAAAACTGAAGTTATAATTTGTGATTATATTACGTTTTATGGAAATCGCACCAAGAGATATTGCACGTAACACCGCTGTCACTCTATTTCCTATCTTGCCATATTTGGTGGCAAGCTGAAAAACCTGTTGGGTGGATCTAACCATGAGGAAATCAAGGGTATTTTTTTGTTGCACTTATGTTAGGATTCATGTTTTAAGATCAAATGTTAGTGATACACACAGTTAAACCTTGTAGAACCAAGGATACTACTTGCGACATGACACAACCATCTTGCTGTATTTGGTTTTTATAGTGAAGGATCAATTGACCATCTGGAACTAAAATTTTAATGCTCTGAGAGGGCTTCCAGGTGGTCAAATAATAATAAACACATTTAATTAAAGTATGTTGTGCCATGATTTTCAGTTTCAAGCATCCGATGTGAGTAGAGCATCTGCACAGGAAACCAAGAAATTAAATGATGTCCTAGTCATTGGATAATTGCTGCAATATTTGAGGTACAATTGCAACAATTCTTTAGCAGCAGTGCACATGTGGTTTACTGTACATGATCTGTGAGACTGACAGTGCTCATATGGCAGAGCATTTTTCACATGCTCAAAAAACTTGAGGCAGCTAGGCTTATGGAAGTCCTGGCTGAAACATACATAAATGTTGCATCTTTTTTAAAACTTTTTTAAGTTCGATAGGATAAAGATATAAATTAAGTGTGGGTGTGTTTAATACTACATGGAAAATATATGTACTCCCCACTTAATCTTTAGAAATTACGAAAGAGTTTTGACGTTTTAAGTTCTTGGTTTGGCTCAAATTTTCAAATAAATTTTATGTATATAGATAGAAAAAAGACTGCAATATGTCAGATACAATAACAGTTTTAAATTACTTTAAAAAGGTTCAAAATTAGCTGCTGGTTGTTGGGTCAACAGCAAAGAAACTTGCCGTGGCACAAGAAGACCGTGGGCTCCATGTTAAATGACAGCACACACATCGGCCATTTGTACAAGTTTGTTTAAAAGAAAAAGTTCTAATTCATATCATCTATGCTTCAGAGAACTAATTGCAAGCCCAAAAGACACTTTTATACTATAAAGATTGGCTGGATTGATGAAATACACACATTCTCTACTCATAGCGAAGCTAAGTTAATTAATTGGAGCAATCACAGGTGATCTAAACCTGCTGGGAACCTCCAAACCTGAAAGTGTGTTGATATTGATTTGAGGTCGTATGACCTGGAAAACTGAAGGGATGATTTCTGATGATAATTTATTAAAGTGCACCTTAAATCTAAAGCCTGTTAACATTCATATTTGATCACATTATCATTTGATTAGACAGAAGGTGTTTTTAGGTACAGTGACACAGAAACCAAAGAGTCTTTCTAAATGTATTTCACTGATTTAACTTTTTGTGACAAGCTCAATCAAAGTTTAAAGTTATTTCTACACAGAAAACATAATTTTATTTTTGTTATTTTATGTCTTCTCGTGCTTTAGATGAGGAGTGTGAACCAGAACTACAAGTTCGTCGGAATACAGTTTATAAAACGTTTCCTGGAGAAGAACTGAGGATTGATTGCCCAGTTGTGTTCTGCAACAATTCACCACCAACCATCAACTGGTATAAAACTGATGACAGATGGGTTTATCTCAACAACGATACCAATCACATCGTAACAGGATGGGAAACATCAGGTCTGTCCAAAGGGATATTCTACCTGATCTTTAAAAACATCATCAGCAGTGACTCAGGTATTTATCGGTGTGAAGGAGTAGGCAGTCTTAGTCATAACATCAAGATCATTGTTAATGGTGAGTTATTGTTCAGTTTTCTAATTTCAAATGATGCTACAAGTCATATTTGACCAAAGCAGCATGTTATGAGCTAATAATTCTGTTTTGTTCTATCTATTGCCATTTTATGTTTTCCTACTTCCATTTAGTACTGTAAACAAATCACTTCATATTAAACTACATTGTAGACAGATGCTTATATAAATGCTCCAATCCTGCATATACTTTATTTCAAATAAAAAAAAATTCTGAAAAACTTGTATTACACCTTTTATTTTGGTTCTGAAAGCTGTTTGGACCCTTTGAGATAATGAGCCCTGATCAGACTTCAAATGAAGGTTTTACAGGAAGAAATACACTTGAGTCACATCTAAATTTCCTCACAGTGGACTAATTGTAGGCCTACATCATAGAAAAAACAAAATATTTTTAGTTGTTAAAGCATGTATGAAAATTTAGCTGGTGGATATTAACCGATGCTTGGTTGGTAGAAAATGTCTTGCGGCAGAAAGTACTTGCCTAGCAGTTTTTGTAGATTCATGCTCGATTTTTGGGGTGTTTTTGACCAAAATGATCAAGAAGGAAAACAGATGAAGAGACCATTATTTGTATTCTTGGAAACTGAATATGTTTTCCACCAGTTCAAAGTTAGATCGGTAAGTTTCTCCGGCTGCTTTCACACAAAAAGTAGCGGTGTTTTGAAAATATGGTACTCAACAGTAAAGGAGAGTTTATTTTAACTTGTTTATTTGTTTACTCCTGCAATGCATCGCAGCAGAAAACTGGTTCCCAAACACAGTTTTCCTAAAACTAATAATTTACATCCATTTACTAATGTTCCAACTGTAATTATAGATATTTAACCTGCTTTTCAGGCAATACTGAGCCCACAACCAGTTCTCAACCGTGGAAAAGTTCGACAACAGGTTAGATGCTTCAACTTCCTCCTGCTGTTTCTTTCACCTTGTCTGGTTTATATTTCCTATAAAAAATATCCTTAACCAACAGATTAGCTAACAAAAATGTTTCTCTGATGCTTATTTAACTGTCTTTTCTTGCAGAAAGAGCTGTAACTCAGGGCATATTTTGGCCATGCATGTACCGTGTTATCACGATTGGAGCTTTCTTCCTCATAGTGATTTCTACATGTATTATATCAAAGGCAGTGCTGCGAGGTAAGACTTTCTGATGCTTTCTTTCTAGAGAGTTGAAAAGCTAACAGCGAATTGCTAATTATCATTATTTTGGGAGCAGTAATTCAGGAAATTTTGTATTTATTTGTCAGGACCATGCAGGAAGACAGCTGAGCCGTGTCCCGAGTCCTCTGATGAAATCTATGACGATGTTATGGTCTGATCTTCTAAGATCAATTAATATCAGTGCTATTCTAGATTAAAGAGCATTTTTTCTCATGACATGCTGAGCTTTGCTACTGCAACCTGTCTTGACTTTAAATATCGTAGAATGGAAAAGTGAATGTAATTTTGTTTTTGTTCTCTTTCTGTACAAAGATAAAAATGTGGCCCATGCAGGTGAAAAAAACAATAAATTAAAACCTTGATTTAAAGTCTAATAATACAAAACTAGAGATATTTCACTATTATAGGTGGTACACTGTTAACTAGATTAAACAGTCAGTCATTCAGACACAGCTGCTCCATAAACGATACACCTTGTTCCAGGGTTTGGACGGACTTCTTTATTTTAAAATCTGTGGCAAAAGATTATTTCATTTCTGCAAAAGAAAGCTGCATGCTGGTTATCAAGACTTTTAGTACAGGGATCAGTTTAGGTTTTCATTCATGGTGCAGGCAGATACAAATGCAGGAAAACAGCTGATCTGTGTCTTCAACATAAGTTTTGTCCAATATGTCTGCTTGAACACCAATCTGATAAAATCAGTGCTTAAGCAGCTACTGCTATGTACAGCAGATTACCACTGGAAACCCTTCAGTCTATTGCACCTATGCCATTTTTGTGAAGTATTGCTAACTTAAAGTAAGATACAGAGAAATGTATTTAGTTATAACAGCATTTCTCCAGGACCCCATAAGTCCGTGAACGCCCTTTCAAGGGTCTTTAGCAACAATAACGCACATTTAGCTGGTTGAGACGAACACACACTTATCATTATCTTCAGATCTTCAAGAATAAATTTAAAAAATTGTGCCAAAACTGTGTCAAAATGGCATAAATGCAGCAGGGGTCCGTCTGGATTTTGTTCAATCTAAACATGTATAACTTCTCAATTGCTTGTTGTGTGGACACAGAACTTGCTACAAATGTAACCAAGATGTTGTAGTTACAATTTATTGTGTTTATTGCCTTCTTTAAAGCAAAAGTATTAAGTTTTGTATGCAAATATCTGTTATTTTAATGGGAAATGTATTTTAAATCTCATTTACTCAGGCCCAGAAGAATTTTCTCTCAAATTTTCACATCCAGATCATCCTCTAAGACCTTTAGGTTGATAACAAGATTAGTAGTTTAGACATTTTACAAGTTGCCTTATAAAGTATGAGTATGCATTTTTGGACTATAGGTTTAAAATTATAGCTTAGAAATATTAAAAAGCATGCTGGTTAACAACCTGTACTTGCCAAAAAAATATTGTTAATGGCTGCAACAAGAAGCTGCTGCAAACTGGATCCAGCATCTTTAAAATAAATGTTGAATAATGGAGGTGAAATCTACACAATAGAAAAAATAATTACATCTTCAGATAGAAAGAAGATATATTTGATGTTAAGGGGAAAAAGCAGATGTCATATTACACCAATAAAAGACATTAACAAATAAAAACATTAATTGGCTCCCTCACATTTCCTTTCTCTCTCTTTCCTCATTTGTTTTGAATTTTGTTGGAATGTAGCTATCTGTTTAAACATGTGAACAAAACTTTCAATAAAAAAAAAATCAAAAAAAAAATCTGACTGGAGCACATTTATTTCAAGTATTTGTCCACTTTTTAATAGTTTAGTTTTTGTATTCTAGTTTGATGCAATCTTAAGTAACTGTGGTACATTATTTCCTTTTTAAATTCAGATTGTCATTATATAATAACTCCTTAGCTTTGCTGTGAATGTCGTCTGCAGAGCTGGTTGTAGCTTGTTGTGTAAAGAATCAACAGCAAACACGTTACCTTGTTTTGGGCTCTTAATTTACTCTAACTTTAATGATTGCAAAGTGAAAGTGTTTTTGTTTAATCAGCAGACTAAGTTTTGTTATTGTCATCCAGGCAGCTTGTTTCATTAAAAGGAATTTAACTATATTATGGTTGATATTAAAAGACCATTTTGTTATTTAGAAAAGCAAAATAGAACAAAGGCACAATGAGTAAAGGTCAGCTTGGTGACTTTTTTCCTTCCACTGATGTATTTTTGACATCATGCTTCCTGAATGGATCGAGATTAAAGTTGTTTAATGCACATTATTGTTAAATAAGGATACAATACAGATCTGCCTGTGTCCTTTTAGGTGATAAAAACAAAGTCAGACACCAAACTTTGGCCTAAAACACGCAGTTTTTATTTTATTTTATAAAGTGTGATGATCAGCTTTCCCCCCATGAATCCAGGAAACAACACATTTCAGTTCAGACTGAAACCGTCTGAAGTCTCATGAAACGCCCAGACGAAAAACAACCCCCCACAGTGAAAATCAAAACCACAAAGTAATGCCTGAGAACGATTGTACATGTAAAACTTCACTAAAGCAGAAACTTCAAGTTTTATTAATGACCAGCAAACAGGATATTAAGTAAGTAAACTTTTGCATACAGCCATACAGCCAGATTTTTTATTATAATTAATCAAAGTGAGGAAAACTTTGGCTGAGGCCTTAACCAAAAAGATAAGATTTTAGATCTACTCCACTGAGCTGAGGCTTTCTTCCTCATAGTGATTTCTACATGTATTATATCAAAGGCTGAGAGGTAAGACTTTCTGATGCTTACTTTATAGAGGGGTGAGAAGTTAACAGCAAAATGCTAATTATCATTATTTATGCAACAGTAATAGATACCAGCTTTTGTCCAATTTGCAGAAACATGCAGGAAGACAGCTGAGCTGTGTGGCCAGACATCTGATGAAAACTATGAGGATGTTCAGGTCTGATCTGCTAAGATCAGTTAATATTAGCGCTACTGTAAATAACATTTTCTTTTCCTCATGAACTGCTGAGCTTTGCTACTGCGACCCTTCTTACCTTTAACAGAAATATGTTGCATGTTGGTTATTATTTATTTTTCGGATAGGAATCATGATGCAGGCAGAGGCAGGAAAACAGAGGATCTTTGTATCCAACACCATTTCTGTTCAAATATTTCTGCTTGGATGCCACTCTGATAAAAGTTAGTGCTTAATTTTAAAACAATCATCACAGGAAATCCCTCAGTTACTTGCACCAGAGCCATTCTTGTGAAGTATTACTAATTTAAAGTAAGATATAAAGAGTTTTATTTAGTTAGAACCAAATTTATTCTTAAATCTGACAGGAGCCGGAGCACATAATATAAAGACTATGCATCATGTCAATATTAACAAATATAACAGCCTGTTCTGGACAGAAAACTCCATTGACGGCTGCAAAGAATGCTATAAAAAAAGAAATTAGTACAAACTGGATCCAGCATCTTTAAAAGAAAGGTGGAAAAATGTGGGTGAAACCTACACAGTGCAAAAATTAATGACATCTTCAGATTGAAAGAAGATATATTTGATGTTATGACCAGATAAAAAATATCAATTGGCCTTTTTCGCTCTTTTATTTTCGATTTTCTTGGAATGTAGTTGTTATCAGTTTGAACAAAGCCTTCAATAAAAATAAAAATAAAAAATCTGAATGGAGAAAATTTTATTTCAAGTATTTGTCCCCTTTTTGATTGAATTTTTTCGATTACAGAAAAGCACATTTTAGTCAAGAGACTTGACTAAAATGTGCTTTGAGTGATTCACTTAGTTCTCTTTGTCTCTTTCAGCTCTTTAAAAAAAATATTTTCAGCCTCATGTTTCCCCTGTTTCTGCTTTTTAGTCACGCTGTGAATGTTTCACATCATCAAACACACTATAAGAACAAAACAGAGCTAATATACAGTTCAATAAACTACTAGATCATTGAAAAATTCCTTTATTTATATATCTAAAGTTAAATAGGTTATATGGATTAATCACACACAGACTCATGTTTTCAAGCCTGTATTTCTGTTACTTATGGTGCTTTAAAACTATAGAAAACACATGATTAAACATTACAATATTACACCAAAGCAATAAAAAACATTTTTTAATACAGAATTTTGCGCTTATTAAAAAATATGTAGAATGCCGGCTTAAAGGTAATTTAATTTAAAGGTACTTTAAATCTGACGTACCAGCCTCATTAGGACTTATATTCTTACTTATTGAACAAATAGCTGTTCCTGTGTTGCGGGTCCTGGGTGATCTTACAGCCATATTATAACACAAATCATAGGTAAATACTTTATTTATTGTTATGGCTCATCAGAAAGTGGTACTGTTGACGTACTCATTATAAGTGATAAGTGTGGGTCATGAACACAGATCATCTTCAGGTGGTGGGGGTCTATCTCTAATGTTGACACAGACAGTTAGCTTCACTTTTACTCAGTAAAATACTTGAAACAAAACATACTCAACAGATAAGAAGTACAGATTTTACAATAGCCAGACATATTTAACTGTTGTTGGATATTAACTCGTGCATGGTTGGAAGAAGGTGTTATTTTCATAGCGATATTTGTAGTTTCCTAATCGACGTTTAAGACTTTGGACCAAAATGATCAAAAAGGGGAAAGGATCAATATTTGTATTGTTGGAAACTGAATAATGTTTTTACCATTTCAAAGTTAGGTTGGTAGATCCTTAAGCTGCTCTCACAGCCTTAAAATGCTTCATGGAGGATGTGGTTCTCGTCAGTAAAGGAGAGTTTATTTTAACTTGATTAAATGCTCTGTGACACAAGCAAGATAGATGCATGCTCGGAAAGGTTTTGTGCTTATATATTGTTTATTCCTTCACTCCTGCAATGCATCGCAACAGAAAACTAGTTCCCAAACCCAGTTTTCCTAAAGCTAATAATTTACATCTGTTTACTGATGTTGCAACTTTAATCATAGATATTTAACCTGCTTTTCAGGCAATACTGAGCCCACAACAACCAGTTCTCAACTGTGGAAAAGTTCGACTACAGTTTAGAGGCCTCAACTTCCTCCTGCTGTTTCGCTGGTTTATGTTTCCTGTAAAAACATCCTTAACCAATAAATTACTTCAAATATTTCTCTGATGTTTATTTTATTGTCTTAACTTGCAGAAAGAGCCGTAACTCAGGGCATAATTTATCACAACAGGAGCTTTTTCCCCTCATAGTGATTTCTACATGTATTATATCTAAGGCAGGGGTGAGAGGTAAGACTTTCTGATGATGAGTTGAAAAAATAACAGCAAAATGCTAATTATCGGGATTTTGGGAGCAGTAATAGATACAAGTTTATATCCAATTTTCAGGAATATAATTTTGCATACAGGACAGTTGATCCATGTCTCCAGGTCTCTGATAAAAACTATGAATATGTTCAGGTCTGATCTATTAAGATCAATTAATATCAGTGCTATTCTAGATTAAAGAGCATTTTTACTCCTCATGAACTGCTGAGCTTTGCTACTGTGACCTGCCTTACCTTTATGTTGCATGTTGGTTATTATGACTTTCAGGACAGGCAGGAAAAAAGCTGATCTGTGTCTCCAACACCATTTTTGTCCAAACATTTCTGTTTGGATACCAGTGTGATAATATCCACCAAAATATTAATGTTAATTACTTCAGATTACCACAAAAAATCCTTTAGTGTATTGCACATATGTCATTTTGTGAAGTATTGCTAACTTAAAGCAAGATACTGACAGCTATATTTAGTTATAACTGAACTCCAATACATCGCAGTTGAAGATATAATTAGATTTGGATACAACACAGATCAAAACCTTGGCCTAAAGCACGTAGATGGAAAGTTTTTTTATTTTATATTATAGGTGTGATCAGCTATTCCCCCGTGAATCCAGGAAGCAACACCTTTCAGTTCAGACTGAAACCGTCTGAAGAAACAGCCCTGAACTGTGAAAATCAAAGCCACAAAGTAATGCCTGAGAACGGCGTGAACAACTTAACTAAAGCAGAAAAGTCATGCGTTATTTAAACGCAAACAGGATATTAAAGCATAAGAGTAAATTAGACTTTACTTTAGAACTGGGAAATTGCTGTTTTCTTTTAACAAAAGTAGGTAAACTTTTGCGTATAACCACATTTGTGATTATAAGTAAATCTAAGTGAGCAGGACTGAGGCCTTAACCACAAAGATAACAAGATTATAGATCTACTCCACTGAGCAGCATCAAAAGCATTCAGGGAGACATCCTGCAGACGTGATCGCACCACATAATACAGATACAGTCTATTGCTGCTGGTTAATGCGCTCAAACCCACCAAAACAGACTTTAAAGTGAGCGAGGGCAGTGATGGGAAGTGTTGGACGTGCAGCGCACAGCCCTGCGCAGCACGAGGGGAGGGTGGCCCGTGGGACGCGATACCTCTGTGGTTTTGAAAGTGCAAACTGATGACGTGCAGCGGTGTTGCTCACGCAGCCCCATCCAACTGCAGTCACACACTTTTCAACACATCCCCCCCATGCCTGCCTGCAGCCGCCCACCCACCAACCAACCACTACCACACATGCATCCTGATTCTGCTGCTGCTGCTCGTCAGCGCTGAAAAACAAGCTGGATTTATTTAAATCACCATAGTATCACATTCTGTAATGCATAATGACTGTAGGTGGGGGAATAGTGAACTTCTGAAGTTTAATGAGTTTAAACCTGATGAGATCCTGTTTTCCTGCAAAGCAAACAGTGCTGCCCCCTAGTGGCATGTCCCCATTTCTTTTTTTTTTTTCGTCACAAGCTCATTTTTCAGACAAAGGGTCTGTAATTCTCTTTAAAAACACAAACATTTCCTGTGTAATCTGCTGGTTTTTATTTACCTGTGCACTAATGTTTAGATCTGCCTTGCCGTGTCTAGAACCTGAACAGGTACCCAAGCCCACGAGGATCAGAATAGTTTCCACATTTCCTTTAAATTTGCTGGTTTTGCCCCAGAAACAGCAGGTTTTATTTTATTAAAGGTGAACTGAAGTGTTTTGAAGCTAATATCACTTAAAAATAGAAGCACTAAATATACTCATTACAAAAGACGTGAATTAAAATACATTTATGCCAACTAGATTTATATGTCAGGCAGCTCAACCTGCCAAAATTAGCCACTTTAGCAGTAATTAATAAAAATGCTGAAAACTATTCAAGTAAATCAGCCCCTTGAACGTTTTGTGAAAGTGCCTTAATAAATGACATTACAGCTATGTCAATATTGGCAGATTTACGGTCTTATGTTAAGTGACTCCATAATGTTTATCTTGTTCACTGCAAAAACGGAACTAAAAATAAGTAACATTTTCTTAAACTTTGTGTATCTGTCCTTGATTTGAGCAGGTAAATAAGATGATCTGCCAACAGAATAAGATTTTTGCACTTAAAATAGGAACAATTCATCTCCATCGTCTTATTTCAAGTGCAGGATGTCTAATTATCTTAATTTAGGGGTAAAATACTCATTCCATTGGCAGATGATCTTATTTACCTGTTTAAATCAAGGACAAAAACACTATGTTTAAGAACATTTTGCTTATTTTTAGATCTGTTTTTGCAGTGTTGGTTTGCATGTCACTTAATGGTGGGTCATTTTCTTTTGAAAACAACCTTTTCAAGGCTGTTTCTCAAGGTGTATCCCTGGGATAAGATATTTAATCACCTTATTATAAAATGAGAAGCATCGTGGCTTGAATTCAGGGTTTGGGACTCATCTGATCAACTCTGTGGCTCCGATTTCACAAGTCCATCAATTGACTGACCTAAAGAGAAATGGAGCAAGACTTTTGTTTGGCAAGCTGTTTGCTCTTCAGGAGCTAATAGGCCGTTTTATTTAGGTATATAATTGTTACAGCACACAAAGGTAAACTTTGATCACCGTAGAGCTGATCACTGGTGTAATCTTTGCCATTTCAGCCTATTTTTGGGCCATTTAAATGAGTTTTATTCCCCATATTTCTGGCTTTGGTCTCCATTGATCACTTTCTACTCTTCAGCGTTTTAAACAAAGCAAGCCGCTTTTCTGAACAGTGTTTAAAAACTCTTTTGCTCAGATTTTAAAGAGGAACAGCCTAGAACCAGCATCTAAAACATCTTTGATTAAGAACTGCTATTATTTTGAAACAATTGCATAAAATCAACTTGTTTTCTATTACTTCACTACATTTATAAGTAAATCATTCTTAATCTACAAATATTTCTGAGCAAAGCAGTGAGTGAGCTGGTCAGTGAAGGACTCCTGTTGTTTTTAAAACATCTTTTTATTAGCCTGACCGGTGCGCAGACATGGAAATGAACCTTTTGTGCAGGAAGGAAGGTGAGGGAAGCTGAAATGATTTCCTCACACTTTGAACAAAGCGCTTTAAACATTGATGCATTTCCCTGAAAGAACACATTTTCCACCAGATAAGCTTATCTAGCTTTGTTAAATGGCACATTTGTTAGCTTTAGCACGGACCGTTGATTAAAATAAACATTTGAAAAATGTCCCATGATAAAGGAACGACGCCCCAGTTTGCCGTCTCAGTGAAACTCTTTTTCAAAGCAAAATAAATTTAGGAAAATGGAAAAGCTGAAAAATGCTGAGTCTATGTCCTGTTTCTGAATGCAGAAAGGTTGTTTAACAAAGATGTGGATTTTTTTAAGCTTGCTCATTTACGAATAAATCAACTGTCTAATTTAGTAAAAAATATCTATGAAAAAAAACAACAACCCAGAAACAAAACATGACACACACATTTAAAAAAGGATTTACATGTGATTGAGTGAAATTAGTATTTGTTCCCTAAAACCTAGCTATACTTTTTGTTCCCAAAAGTGGTTATGGGCCCGTAAAAACACGCAGATTATCGGTTAAAGATACAAATAAATTAGAAAAGCACCGACAAAGAAGACCTGGAGGATTTCCAGATTTAAGGCCAGACCAGCGGCCAACTGGTTCGACGGTGATTCTTTTTCTGATCAGGCAACACGCGTCATGTAAACGCTGCCAGATCGTAACGACAACGCTGTTCAGTGAAGAAGACTGAAAGTTTGCACTTTTCTGTAATAATGATGTCAAGTGAATCTCATAAGCTGTTAGAAGCAATTTTAAAGGAAACTATTTGAAAAGCGGAGAGCTAAACGGGTCCTGCTCATTCTCTTCTGTTTCCTTTAAAATTTTGTCATTTCATAGCCAGCCTTTCAGTGACATGATAAAAAAAAAAAGATATCAGCCACAAAACATAATATTATCCCCACTTTTGATCGTTTCCTTAATCTGGCAGAGGAGCAAATTTCCCCTGGAAATGATCTGGAAATCGATTTTGTTTTATCCTTTTAAGCCTTGGTCCTTAAACACATCATTTGGAAATGTCTGCAGCCTTATGGAAATCTCAGTTCTAGGGAATACACAGAGAGAGACTGCAGTTTACAGTTAGTGATGCTAACTGTGCTAAATGCAATTAATTGCTTATGGAACAGGATATTATAAATATTAAAATACTATTTATATTTTGTTTTTATATAAGTAAAATAAACTATTTTACAGTGGCCGCCGTCTCTCACACAGTGTGACGTCACCACTGCTCCAAATCAAATGACTTCTCAGAGCAGGAAGGCGGGAATAAATTAGTTTGAATTATAATTCTGGAAGATAAAACAACCAAATATACTAAAATTAGTATTGTAGTGTTGCACCGATACCAGTATGGGACAGGGCCCCGATCCAGCACTAAAATGGTGGTATCGGTATCGGTGAGTACCAACAAATAGGGCACTGATACCATTTTGATGTTTGTATGTCACTTGAACACAGCCTTCTCTCTCCCAACTACTATTATACATGTTATATAAGTTCATGAAAGATGCACTATTTTGGCATTTGAGAGCTAAAACTAAGGGTTTACAAGAGATTATTCAATTATTGTCATTTTATTGTCTTACTGTTGCACTACTATTAGACATGTTATAATTTCACGAATGTTGCACTATTTTGGCCTTTGAGAGACAAAAGTTTATTCAACTATTGTTACCCATTCCAGGCAGGCTATAAAAAGTTCTACTACCCTAAGTAGTACGCAGTTCTTCATATATACACACACATCAATTTCAAACAGATGGTATCGGTATCGGCCAATACTGCACAGCCAGGTATCGGTATCAGGGCCAAAAAATGGCATCGGCGCAACACTATTGGCAAGTCAAACCTACGCAAGAAAATCTAAAAACATTGACCCCAGGTAATGTATAAAAATCCGAATCTCCGACCTCCAAGTCGGAAATTTCAACTGGAACAACTCCTGAAGTCGGTATTATGAGTCAGAAAGTCGGTGCAACAGGATGGTGCCTGACTTTGGGATTCATGACGGCTGCTACTCGGAGCAACATTGACTGTTTTTAGCAGCTCTCTATTATTTGTGTAACGTTTTGTCAGTCATACAGGTGCTACCTTTCATTGTTCCTAGATGGGATGTTTGAAAATGTCACTTTAAAATCCATTCTGAGCCTCAGGTTGGCCGTAGTTCTACGTTTACAAAGGCTTTTGTGTGAACGTTCATTTTTTTTTTCTTGCTGTCCGACAAGAGGGAAACAAGAACGGAAAAAGGTGGAGACGACGTGTTAGTTTTGAGTTCTGAGGCAAAAGGAAATGCACCACAAGTCCATCTGCGTAGAGAATCACTTTGGCTGTTTCAACCTCTCCACCAACGATGATGGGATCAAGAAGCCGTCAAAGGACATCAGGGAGAAGACGTGAAGGCCTGAAGAAAATGAACTCTATAAAACCACATTTGAAGACCTAATCGTTAGTTTGCCAGTAAACATCTAAATGTATCTGAAGGCTCTGTAGAAATGTTTTGACCAAAACTGAGATATTTGGCCTCAAATTGATCCGCTTTGTTTCAAAGGCGGAGAAAGAGCAGGAAAAGCAAACACCACATTAAACATGGAGGGGAGAGCATCATGCTCTGGGACATACCCCAGTATACTTCAAAGCATTAAAGACCATAGGAGAGGTCAAATACATGTTTTATTCAATGCATTTCATTATATTTTTTTGCTGTTTGTGACAAAATTAACATCAAACCATGATTAATATTGAATTATACCCCCTAACTTTATATTTAGTTTGGCTTATTTTGCACCACCTATGGTCTCTATGATGTTTTCAATCAATAGTAGGAGCATTGAAAGCCTTAAAAGTGTCCTAGCACAGACACTAATTTGAAGTTCTTGTATTCACAGCATTAAAACACCAGGGGAAATATTAAGCATTCATATCCTGTAAGAGTTAAATTCCAAACAGCTGAAATTTTCCAGTGTGGCGTCTACATGTAGTGTGACTCATTTAATTTCCACCTCTACACATAATTATAGTAAGAATAAAAATGCCCCTTTTTGGCTATACATAGCTAAATATTAGCATTTTTAAAAGAGGGGATATTCTAATTTATTTAAAGGCATAAAGTGTGAAGACTAACAGTATTTGAAAGTGAAACTAATATCACTGAGCTGTGGGTTAAAAGGAGCTTCATCATGCGGAAGTTTTCCCTTAGTGTCGCCAATCAGCCACACTTTGTTTAAACTGGTTAAAAAATACCTTTAATTTAAAAAATAAAATCTTATCTGGGGAATCAGGTCACTGGTTTGGAGATTTTTGACAGCATATTTCTCAATAATTAGAAATCTTGTATTTTCAGACGTAAAATAAAAAGTTTTACATTAAAAATAAGGATGGAGTACAACTTTTGGAAACTTCAATGATCTGGTTCAAGATGTAAAATATTCAGTCGAATATTTTACATTGATAAGACCTGAAAAACAAATATTTGAGGTCTTATGTTGAAAAAAAAAAAAAAACAGGATTTAGAGGAAAAACTGCATGCACATTTGAAAAATATTTGGACAAATGTTTCATCCATCCCGAAAATCTAACTGATTAAAATAAATGTAAACTGGCTCATTATTCTAAATCATCAGGAGTTGTGCGCAAATTTTCCAGACATTACATTTCTAAAGGTAAAGTTAGTTCAATTAAAGAATAAAGTACCACATCCAACAAATCTTTTGATTTTAAATTTAAAGGAAAATTTAACAATTAAATTAACCTGCCAGTTATGCAGCACTTTCATTCTTAAAAAGGAGAACCACACTGGCGTACAGCTGGACAGAAATAAACTAATTTTAATATAGTATCCTAGATGTTCCTGTTATTATTTTTAACATTTAGCAGAATAGCTGTGAGATACGCTCCAAAGAGGAATTAAAGTCAATGAATGAGTGTGTTTAACACTATTTGAGTAAAACACTACTTTTAGTCACAGTTTAGTCATTTATTTTTGCTTCCGTCAACCAAGTTTACTGTAATTCTAGTCAACTAAAACATGACTTCATGCTTTGTAATCGCTTTTTCTTAAAAGTAGGTGAGCAATTTATCCTGGAACTGAATTAAAGTAACATTTCCCAATAAAACTGAAAAACAAAAAAACAAAACACATTTGTACTTTTAATTTAAATTTCTCAAATCAGTAAAACAAATAAATAATCACAATAGATTGAATGGAAAGATTAAGTCTCACTATTTTTCCAACTAAAACTCATGAGGATTTGGTTTAGTCTTCCTCTGCTACCAGAGTCAACTTTCTGAAACGCTACAGTCATCATCTGGACAGTTTTATTTAATTAAACAGAGACCAGGAGGGTGACAGAAAGCCAGAGAGGGTTTGGACATTTTTGGACTAAAGATCTTAAATATGGAGTCAATAAGGGTGACTTTTTTTCAACATAAATCATTTAAAAAGCTAATTTTTAATGTTTCAGAACAATACAAACACTAAAAAGGTAATGAAAACAGCAGCAAATATTACTTTATTTCTTTAAAGCTCATCCACAGTCCAGTCATTTAGTCACACGTCCACATATAAAAACTATAGTAAAAAAATAATTGTTAGATATTATTTTTCTAGATACGCCTTCTACAAACAAAAACAGTCATTAGCCAACAGTTGAAATCAGAAACATCGCTGACGCTACAGGAGTTCAGCTCTGTGACTCAGAAACACATCAACACTGTACGGAAACACACTCAGAGAGACTTCCTTTGACAACACGAGCGCACGTGGAAACAAACCCGCCCTCGGTCTGACTCCCATGCGTAGCTACAGTGATTCACAGCGGCGCGGCTCACCTGCTCAGGAACCGACTCTTCCACCCATCTGGATCCCACATGCAGGAGTCAGTCTCTCACAATGACTCACTCAGGCCCGGTTCAACAAAAAGTCACATTCAGCTTCCATCCAATGGCTGTTTTTGGCTTTCCCGTTACTTAGGAGCACCAAACCGGTCCTCTTATCAAAATATATCTCCACCCACCACTAATTGAGGCCTTTGCGGCGACGTTGGTGTCCCAAAGCAAGCAGGGAGGCGGGACGATGAACCGATGTGGCTCTGAGGTGCATTTATCCAGTCAGGAGACTAAACACAGCTAAAGTTAGAACAGAGTTGGATAATTCTGTTCATTCTTAGCGTTTTTCCTCTCAAACATTTCCCCCGTTTTCTGTGCGTTGGCTAAAGCGTCACCAATCAGGATTCACTGACTGTTAACGAAGGAGGGCAGTGGGTTCGTTAGCTTCATGATGACGCAACCGTCACATTAACCTTAACATGATACAGCCGTAACACATCTCAGAGCATTAAACCATTGGAAAAAACACAACTAAAAATCACATTTAAGGTCATCAGTTTGACTTGGATAAGTAAAACTCTGTAGTTAAAGAAAAAAGTAAAAAAAAAAAAAAAATATAGTGTAACGAAATGATCTGAAACCAAATCTTAAAAAATGTTTCAGGGCACTTGAAGTTCTCAGCAGTTTCTTGCCAGGAAATGTCACATGTTGTATTAAATAATCGTTTCAGTTCATTTGACTTTGTAGAAATGCCGTTTCTGCTCGAGCAAAGCGTTTCCAGTCGGTCTGAGCAGAACCAGCAGCTTCCTCTGTGCGCGGCGCTGAGCAGCCGGGTCAGAACGCCACTGGAGCATCAGAGCAGCGGGAGGACGGCACGACTCCAGATCAGTCTGGACAGAAACAGAAAAGATTTATTTTCTTTAAAGCCTGCCGTAACAAAACGTTCCACAAGCCTTTAAACTTTGTTTTTTTTTTTTCCAAGCACCTCATCAGTGTGGAGGTCCGGTCAGGCTGAGACAAACTTCCTGACCATTGCTGTCCAAGATCTCATCAGCCAAAAGGTCCAAAATGGAAATACTCAGCAAGGGAAAGGCAGTGAAATTCTTCCAGCGATCAACACGTACTTTTAGACTAACGTGTTTTTTGTTTGTTTGTTTTTTTTAGATTTCGAGATTCATGTACATCTAAAAATGTCCCACAATGGAAGCGATTTGCATTTATTTAAGAGTAGAATCCAAGAAAAGCAAAACAGTTTACACAACCCTGCAAAACATTCCAGGTAATTATGGACTTAAGTGAACAATTAACAGAATATTTCAATCATGTTTCCCCAGAGTTGCACAGAATCGTTCATGCCGCGTCACACTCCTGCAGAGGATTTAAAGCAGCTATCATCTGCAGTCAGCGAGATTTTAATTTGTTTTAAAATGCGTCACCAGGTTATTCTTTCCCTTATTAATTTTATTTCAGTGTCCTGAGCTTCATCAAATTTTAATGGACAGACAGCCTAGTTTGGTCTCAGTTTAATCACGATCCATTAGAATTAAGGCTTTAATCCATTCAAAAACTACACCTAATATGTGATTATATTTATTACACTAAGGCTCATGTCCGAGCAATTCTAGTAATGTAATTTTATATTGTTCTAGGAAACAATATAAAATATAAAACAGTGATTCTATTGTTACTGCTGCATTTGGTTTTAAAGCCCACCACTGCACAGAAAATGCCTTTTTTCTGTTTCTGTGCACGACTACAGCTGATGGTACAGAGCAGAATGTCCTTCCCCTGCTTCTGGAATAATATTTTCATATTGAAAATACGGCCCTTTTAATCGTAAATGTCAGACTTAAGGTGGATTTATTTTTAGGAAGTACTCCAACAACTTGGTTATTAGTTCTGGTGTACCTCAAAGCAGCATCTTCGGTCCAATGCTCTTCTCATTATTCATGCATGTCTCTGGGGAAGCACCTTTAACAGTTTCCTTTCCCTGATTCGTGGAGCATTAACCGTTACGTCTGCCTACTTCAGCAAACAGTTCAGCATCTGTTTGGGTTTTTGATGAGACGAGTAAAAATAAACCTTAGTCGGAACTAAAACAAGCGGAAATTGATATTTGGATGTTTTCAGTGTCTTCAAGCCATTTAAGGGAAATCTTGGTGTGATTTTTAAACCCTCTGCACTCAGAGTTTTTCCCAACTAGTGCTTTGCCATAAAATATGGTATGAGAAAATAATTTGTGCCTTAATCTCCAGCTTCCCATCTGATAAAGAAAAACATGCTCTGACCGTCCCTCACAGGCTTTCTTCCCATTTCAGGATCCACTTTTGGTGCTTGCTTGCTTTTACTACTATAAAATAAATAAAAAAGGTCCTGGTGAAGAGCAGCCAGACGTTCTGCACCCTCCAACTAAAACTATGAGACCCACAAACCAGCTACGGTCCAACAAATATGAAACTATGACTCAGGTTTCAGACTTGGACTCGAGGCCCGACTATGACTTGCTCTCTAAAGTTTGCAGCCCTACAAACAACCTGCATCATGTAACCCACAGAGGAAGCAGGCTGGAGACCACAGCTCTGACAGATGATGTACAGCGTGCACTTTTTCTCCCATGAAAGGGTGAAATTTAACTTTAACCAATTCTATTTCCAGCGTGAATCTGTTAAATTTGGATTCAAGGTCATCAGAACACCACCTTCTTCCTTCTGATGTTCAAAATAAAACCCCTTCCTGTTAACAGAAATTAAAATAGTCTCATTTACTCAGCCTACGCCTCTATCATGGTTTTATTTACTGCCTCTTGACCAGGACTTCTTGAAAAAGAGGTTTTTATTCTCATTGGGACTATATCCTTTGTTTAAGACAAATTTCCCCATGGTGACAATAAAGTGTACATCTATCCATCTAAAAAGGTTAAAAAAATAATAATTATCTTGATGTACCTAAGAGCAGATGTAGATTTAAAACATGATTTCCAAACCAGCTTAAAAATTCAGTGCAGTAATTAAAGAGGAAAATATTCTTGACTTGAAGTTGAGGAAAATGAGAAGAGAAGATGACACTTTAGACAGAAAGCGGTACAGAGGCTTTTTTGGACTTGAGGTCATCAGCTATAAAAAAAACTTCCTTCAAATACCTAATCTTTTAAAAACGCAGTTATTTCTCCTTTAATCCTAGTAGCTAAGTAACTAATTGACTCGGCGATACTTCAATCTAATTTGTGAGATATCCAATTGTACTTCATAATTAAAACCCTTTTAATAACCAACTTTATAAAAAGCACTTTACTCAATTGAAAAAGTGTTATATTTAACTGCACTATATAAACAAAAAACTGTTTTCTTTTCCTCTTACATGTCGTAAATATTAATTAAAACGCATACTTTCCACTTGAGTGGAAGTATAAATACAAATTGTGGTTCCTGGTCAAATAAACACATCAAGACCAATGAGAATGTGATAGAAATATACCGACCACAACTATTTCCTTCTGCTGTTTGGGCAAAACAACAGAGTAATAAATTATGACACTCCATTAAGTCATCGTTGGGGCGTTTAACTTGGAACGTTAGTGTTGTGAAAGCTGAGGCTTAATTTAAATCGTGTTGGTGTGACTCCTCTGTTCATCATGTAGTAAATCATCAGGAGAGAAGAGGAGTTTCTGGTCTAATTTTAAAGACGCAGCACACGTTACATTTTTACAGCTAATTATAGCAGCCAGAGACTTGCTCATTAAAAAACTGGGATCAATGCCCTGCCGTGGCCAGCAGGTGTCACTGTCAACGCGTCAGGATGTTTCCCTCCATCCAGCCTCACAGGAGCTGGAACTGCCCTCCTGGTTCAGAGGATTTCTTGTGATCTGAGCAGGATGTGGTGCTGCTGCTGCTGATGTGAAGGGATATTTGGCCGAAAAACCTGCCGTCCTTGCCCAAGGTCAGCTTCCTGCCTCTGCGGGAGCCACACAACAGGTCAGGGAAACGCAGCCACAAATAGAGGCAGCAGGTTTTTACTGGAACCACCTCAGGCTGCAGCCGCTCCTCCCAGCCGGGATCTGGAGCCAGAAGAGACCTAAACGGTGCCCAGAATCAGAGGCCCGTCTGTGGTCCGACCTCAGACATCACAGCTCTATAAAAAGCTCCACAGCGGCTTTCTCTGCAGCGCACAGGCTTCATGTCAACATCAGGCTTTACATCGGACGGGTTTCTGTATTCATGTGGTCGCCAGCACCAACCAGAGCACCTCTCCGACACCACTAGATCACTCTGGCTGTTTCAGCTGTGGCTCACCATGTTAAAACAAACTTAAAAAAGGAAAACATCTGACATAATGCATTCTGAAATGTAAAAAACAAAGCAGATTTATTAAATCTACTGTCTCACCACATCTTAAAGGAGGACTATTGGGTCGAGATCTGAGGAAGGACCCCGGAGTCCTTGATGTCCTGCTTAGGACCCGGTTTGATGAGATTTTGTCTTTGTGACACGCTACCACATCCTGCTGGGGAAAACTAGGAGTAATGTAGACCGTGGTGATAAAAGGTCTGCCTAAAAAGTGGATCAGACAGCTGCAGCTGATCCAGAACGCTGCTGCCCGCGTCCTCACTAAGACTAAGAAAGTAGAGCACATCACCCCAGTTCTAAAGTCCTTCCACTGGCTCCCTGTATCTCAGAGAATAGACTTTAAAATACTTCTGTTAGTTTATAAATCCCTGAATGGCTTAGCACCTAAATACATCACTGACTTTTTTCTGCAGAACCAGAACTAAACACGGAGAAGCAGCATTTAGTTCCTATGCTCCACTTATCTGGAACAAACTTCCAGAAAATTGTAAAAGTTCTCAAAGGCTGGGTTCTTTTAAATCAAGATTAAAAACCAATTTGTTTAAAATTGCCTTTGACTGTTCTAGTTAAACTGTTTTACCGTTTTTAAATGTTCTTTTTTGTTTCTACATTCTATCCCTACTCGCTTTTATTCCTGTATTTTAATCATGTAAAGCACTTTGCATTGTCTCTGTACTGAATTGTGCTATATAAACAAATTTGCCTTGCCTAAAAAGGGACGGGTCTGAACGGTCGGCTGTGAGGCTGGGCTGGTCCTGTTGGGATCAAAATATCCCCGGCACCACCTTTAGTTCAAGGCCGGATCAAGCCATGTTTTTATGTGGTTTATAAGAAATTCTGACTATCGCTGCTAAATCTGAGTCTCTTTGTACCAGGCAACGTTTTCCTGCCCATTCTTCCCCCGACAACCAGCTATTTTCATCCTGCCAGCTCCTGAGGATTTAGTCTTTTATGGACCATTCTCTGTAAACCTGCAAGAAGCCTCAGAGGAAACATCCATACCATGTTTATAGTCACAAATTCACTTTTTCCTCCAACTCTGATGCTTGATTCAAACATCAGGAAGTGGTCTTCACCATGTCTAGATGCAGAAATAAAGTCTTCAAAACCCAGTTAGGACAGGGTTCCTACAGGTTTCCTCATGTAAAAGCAGAGTTTTAAAAACTCAGACTTCCAGAGTTCTGTTTGTTTTAACCATTTAAAAATTATCAACAAAAAAAACATTTAATTTAAAAGTGGACATTTCTGCTCTTGGCACGTGTAAGAAATAGAAACAGCAAAAACCAGAGAGACAGAAGGACAGAGAGGACACCTAGGATGATAGAAATTATGAGGAAGTAGGGAAGGGATCATTGGAAGAAGGGAGGAGGAAAGGACACAAGGAAGGACAAAAGTAGGAGGCAAAGAAGGTTATAAAGAAAGGACACAGCCCAGAAGAAAACAAGAAGAAAATTAAGGAATATAGATATTAGAGGATTTGAGAGGCGAATAAAAGAAACCAATGAAGCAGGAAATGTAAAATAAATAAATATAAATATTTAGGGGAGGGAAAAAAAAACATTTCCCAGAGCGTTAAATTATGAGACATTCTGGACAAGCCTGTGCCGGGCGTGTAATGTAAATAAAAAAGTCATAAAGGATGTGATGAAGCGTTCATAGACCACTCCTAATATGGGCAGAAGCTGTCATTTCCCCTGAACAACAATCTGAACATCATCACAGTAAAAGAGCGTCTTCCCAGCCAAGACGAGGACAGGGACATACAGACGGCTGTGTCCCGTCCCAGCTGAGAGGACGCCTTGTTATCAGACTGGGCGCGCTTTCAACTTCAGGCGTGTCACTGGACCCCCGTCCAGGCCCCCTGAAGACCGCCGCCGTCGTCTTCAGTCTGAGGGATTAGACTAAGAAAGAGGGCCTTTTCTTCTGGCCGTTAGCTCCAGACAATCAGCGCAGCCACTTGTTATTCTGCTCAGGAACCACGGAGTTGGAAAAAGAGGAAATCTTTAACTTATTTGGAAAGTATCGAGATAAAAGAAAAGAAAGAAACTCGTTTCTTGGAAGAGGAATGTTTATATTAGTGAAGGTTAGACCTTTCCAACACCAATAACATGAGGGGGAAAAAGCACTTTGGATACGATTGTGTCTGCAGACTCTTATCTGTTGCTCTTATCAGAGACTTATTTATGGGGTTTGGTGGGAAGAATAAAAGCGATGAGAGTTGGTGACGTCCAAGCTTT
Source organism: Fundulus heteroclitus (assembly GCF_011125445.2). NCBI lineage: Eukaryota > Metazoa > Chordata > Actinopteri > Cyprinodontiformes > Fundulidae > Fundulus > Fundulus heteroclitus. The sequence goes on from NC_046384.1 coordinate 10,591,066, forward strand.
AATGAAAGCAGAAACATGTGAGTAATTCTTCTCATATGTGGAATCAATGATGACGAGAAGCTGGAAATAAGAGGAACCAGATCATTGTTTTCGACGAATTTCAGGCCAAAACGGACAAACAGAGTTGCCATGAGACCATTCGGACATTTTCAGCTTATTGTTCTTCCTTTCCGACTTCAGCCAACACGTCTGACCCCATCTTGTTTTTCCTTCATGTGCAAAAAGATTTACAACCAAAGGAGCGGGCAGAGGGCCACACCTACGTTGGGCTGGCACCTCGCGGTTTGACAAACGGAGGAAAACGGTACCACCTCGACTCAAAGGAGTTGTCAGTGACACATAAAGGTGGGAGGCGTCTGGAAAGTGACCTTCTGTCCACGTTGAAGGTTTTTTCATTCTGTGACGGTGCAATGGCAAAAGTAGAAACGTCCTACGCCCAACAATGTACTAGACTGGCAAACAGCTTCTTGCCTAAAGCGCTACATGCCAACATTTAAGGATATACATCATGTGTTCATGCTTGTCTCTGGTGATGCGTAAATACATTTTTATGTGGGATGTCATAAAATATGTAAAACATATGGAAACGGAGGAAAAAAGGAGCACCAGGCAGTCGCTGCTAGGTCCAGAACAACATTATCCTTCAGTGATGGTAACAAACACCAAGGATGAAATTACCAATAGTCTCCATCTTGAATAAAAGTTAACATAAGCCATCAAAGCGTTATTAATGGCGCTGCTCCTCTGATTATTTCAATAAAAATACTTTTTTTCCTTGAGCTTACAACATTATGTCACTGAGACGCCAACAAGCCGCCTCACATCCATTCATTATCTGTTAGAAAAGGCTAACAATTGGTCATCTGTCTGCAGCCAGTCAGTGTGACAGACCTACACCGTCTTCCATATATGGAAACAATTCCTGCTTCACTGGGCATCAGTAAAGTCATTAGAAAGTTCATTTGTCATTAAAAAAACAATAACGAAAGCAGATTGTGATTTATTTATGCTTTGTACTTTTAAGATTTTTTACATTTGCTTGCTCCAAAATGTGAGATTTGCCTTTAAGGATAAAACTAATTTAATCAATCTAATGTTTTCAGTAATCACATATAAATTAAGTCTCTTCTTTAGGTAGACAACGAAATCATATGATTTGCTGAAAATTATTTAAAAATGTATTGCTTGACATCAAATTTGTCTGAAAGTGATGGTAATAAGTGGCTTATTTGCATTTATACCGGTTTGTAAGACATCAGGGAACACAGCTTACAGCTCATCTGCCTGGTCACTGAACAGCAATTGTCAAATTTTACTGAATTTATCAACAGGATTCTTTCTAAATCCACAGAGTCAGAGGAAAAACAAAGGCAGGACGTGTCCTAGGGGGACAGACGGCCTCTTTGACAACAGCCCTGATGTCAGGGAGGCTCATCAGCTGTTAAGCTTGCCTGCGAGATGAATTATTGCGGTATTTGTGCGCTCCATCTTGTGCCGCTCCGGCTTTAACCATTTGTGTCCGAACCAAAAACGGTTTGGTCCAATCACGTTGCAGTATTACGGTTTAAGGCGGGACTTACTGGCGTAATGAAAGCAGGAGCGGCTGAGTCCACAGCTGAAGCAACATAAACAGGACAAGGGTAAACTTGTGGTTTCTCATTGATACCGTGATTGGCTAAAATCGGCCTTTGATAGGCGGGCACTAGGTGTCGCTTCGTCCAATCAGCTTGGAGAGTTCTGCTGAATGTCCCTCCTTTCCCTAATAGATTTGATGGGAACAGAACCAGATTGATAATGTGCAGAACGTAGAGGGCTACACATCTGGTTGACCAGGTTAGTCAACCACAAGGTCATTCATTTTTTTTAAACTCAAAGTTTTTAGCACAATCATCATAAGTTTCTGAGTCAAATGTAATAACAATATTTAATGTCCTTTTATGGATCTAAAATTGTGGAAACACACAATGACTCGATCAAAAGTATGAAATGAAGATTTTTCTTATATTACCGGATGAAAAAGGAAATTATCACGACTAAACCATCATTGCACAGGATTTATTTTAGAAGGGAAGACGACCCAAATAAAGGAAAAGGAGAGGACAAAAATGATGCAAGGAAGGAAGGAAGGAGACAAAAAAGAAACAAGAAAGAAGAGGTGGAGATAGGATACAATGAAGGTAAGAAGGAAAGGATATAGGATAAGGAAGGGAAATGGGGCAAAAAAAAAAAAAAAAGGATAGGAAGGTAAGAAGCTAGCACATGAGGAATTACCGAAGGAGATAGCACATAAGGAAAGGAGGTAGAGCATAAGCAAAGAAGGAAATAGGACATAAGGAAGGAAAGAAGGAGGTAGAAGGAGATTTAGGAAGAAATGAGATTCAACCACTTTTAGAGGAGAAAGTTAAACTTGTTGACAGGATGGAGAATTTGTTGTAGAAATACAAATATTTCTCCAAGCTGTTTCTTTTTTTTTTTTCCCAATCTTATCCAGACCGGGTTTGAACCCCGGTTTCAGGTCATTGTTGCTGACCCGAGTTAGAGAGAGTTGGAGGAATTTAAGGAAGCTGCTGTGCCTTAAAAAAAACAAAACCAAAAAAAAAAAAAAAAAAAAAAACCCAGACAAAAACAAACATGTAGTTTTAAAACCAGGCCCAGCCTTAAAAAGGAGGGAAATTAGTTGTTCTTAATCATTCAAATAAACCAACTCTAACTAAAACAAAAGCTCAAAGAGTCCTAAGTGATCTGGCTGTGCTACTGTAATCCTTGGCTTGTGGAGGCCCATAAAACCCAGACTGTTTGCTGCTTATGTAAGCAGCAGAAACAGGGACACTTCATCACAGCCACTCACAGCTTGGCCACAAGAGAAACAATGCGCCGAGTATCTGTCAACCGTTTCCTCACCATCACGCAGCTGAGAAGAAACACTTGTGGCTCAAGATAAGGGTGTGAATGTATCATTTTTAAAACTGCGTCGCTTCTATTTTTGTGCCTTACCCAGAAACACCTGCGAGTGCTTCCCAGAACAAACCTGGTATTCTGCTGGACTCGTTCTAATTCAACGTGTTTTTGTTTTCCAACCCCACATTTTCTCCCCGGCTGCAGCAATATTGAAACCGGCTCTCTTGTGGCTCACATTCCCTTTCAGAGCTTTGATTCCTGGCTTCACTTTCTCAGGAATGAGCTTAATTGGCCCTCCGAGGCGTCGACAGAAGTGACTTACCGTCAGTACAGACGAAGCACTTGCAGAGACACACGCAGAGACTCAGGAGGAGGACGACTGCCACGCCGCACACAGAGATGAGGATGATCTTTGCTTGATTCACTGCAGCAGACGAAAAACACACTGGCTCTAAAAATCCTGTTCAACACGCCTAGAACATGCAGACATATAACCAATACTGCCGATTATCCTGAACACCATGGTGAGATACGGTGGTGGCAGCATCATGCTGTGGGGATGCTTATTATTATTGATAAGTAGATAAACTGAGCTAAATTCAGGAGAGAAAAGCCATTAGGAGGCATCAAAAAGCTGCAACTAAAGCAGCTTCCTTCATTTAAACAGTGCTGGACGACAGAAAAAAAGCAAATTGAGAAAACAGAAATCAGACTGATCGATATTGATAATTATCAACAAATTCAAAATTGCTTTTATGCTGCATCTTCATGACTTATTTTTGGACACAGAACTCAAACACCAACTTTTTACCAAAACTATTGGTTTTAAAAAAAGAAAAAAAGAACAGGTGTTCTCTGAACTCCTTAAAGGGGGCGGGGCTTGATGATGGAGGTTCCTGGGTCTGCGTTTGTGATTGGATGAGAGGATTAATGACTAAAATTAATCTGCATGATACGCTAGAATGCAAAGGGAAGGAAAACTCTTATTCTATTGAACTTTTTATTGACCTTTTTTCCCCCCGATAGACAACACATGTATATCAATTGATATATGTTGTTGTTGAATTATCGTCCAGCCCTGTTTTAAACTACACGACCCATCTGACGTCAGTCCCTGAACACATCATTTCAGATATCATTCTTCTGCTGTTCATCAGTCTTTTTAGCCCTGAAATAATGTTTTTCCAAATTTCTCTCTCCTTTTTTTCCTTTTAAGTGCAGCAGAGATCATTAAACTACATTTAAAGTGTAACTGTTTTGTTTTTTTCACTGAAAATCTCAGTAAAATAATTGTATAAAATGTTAAAAAAAGCTGCAGAAGAATGAACATTTTTTCCAGGATCTGCAGGCCATCTGGACTAAACATGTTAAAGTCATGCGGTGTGTGTAAACTGAAGCTTCCTGTGACGTTACGGTATTCTGGACCCCATCAAAGCGTCCATAATTACCCCCGGCTAAACATAGAAGACCTCTAAACGCCTCAGAGCCTGAAGGCATTGATGCGTTCACTGCTCACCGTCTGTGTTGAGGGACAGCGTGAGGGCTTTCTCCAAACCCTGGTGAGCCACGATGCACCTGACCGAGCCGTCGCCGCTCAGCGCCGACTGGAAGAGCAGCGTGCTCGTCACTATGGTCGTGCCGTCGCCCTGCTCGTAAACGGACACGATGGGCGGCCCCAGCGTCCGGTTCTCGCCGCCGGCGTCCCACAGGATGCTCGCCGGGGGCCTGGACTGGGCGGTGCAGTTTGCCTCCGTGACTCCTGACGACGACGTGACGTGGCTCAGCTCTGGTTTGGGTAAAACTGGGGATATAAAAAGACGGGAGAGGACAGGAACTGGTTAATATTTCTGTGTTTACGGCGGAGACAGGATGTCAGCATCTGTCCCTTCAGGATAAAGGGAGCGTCGCGCCGACGGGCCGCCCGGGAGACAACACCCAGACAGAAATGTTGGCAGAGCAGCTTTTACCGACTGCTGGTGCGTCTGGAGCGAAGCGGCACGAACGCCCCGACACAGAGGCTTTGTTTGTGGGGAAACAGTGAGCCACTCATCCCCCCAAATTAAATCACCACTTTCTCCCCCTCTGGGACTCATTCCTCTCTCCTCCTTCATTATCAGATCAAAACCAACAGAGGGAAGCCGGCCTCACCACTCACCCCTCCCTGGAACGCTTCGCCTCCCGTCTCTGAATGCGGTCGCCCTCACATTGTGTTTGGAGGAACTAAAACAGAGGAGGAGGTCAAGTGCTGCAGGGGAAAAGTGAAATCCATCTCCAGCGGAGTGCAGAACGGTAGTTCGATGACCGACTTCAGTAGCAGTCGCCTCGGCCCTTCCTGGGGATCTGTTTGTTCTGAGCACTTCCCTTTCCTGAGTGTTTCTGGCCTCATCTTCCTGCAGAGTTTCCCCCCAAAAGTTCTGCAGTTTCCTTGAATTCCTGCAGATCTTTGACCACTTTTAGCCTAAAAAGAGTCGTTTTAAATACGTCAAGCAGATGCAAAGTTGCAAAACTACTAATGCAGGAATTAGAGGAAAGGTTTCCAGGTCTTTGTGGCAACCAATTAACTTTCGCTTTGGATTCCAAGCTACTGTTGTTCTGTTGTAGTATTTATTTCCTAATGGGTTTAGAAAGTGACATTTTCCCTGATGTAGGAGATGCCGGTCTGCAGATAACCCTGAAAAGGCTTATGAGAGCTTTATAGAGGGTAAACATTTCCATAATTCAACATTAAAGATGTGAGACGCAGCAACACAAGTGTTCAAACTTCTGCAGGTTTTCCACATTTGGTCACATTACAGCCAAACTTTACATGTGACGGCTCCACAGGAGGAGCGGAACTGTGACTGAAAGAAAAACAAGAACTACATGGTTCTTTAATGTGTATTAGAAAGAGAAATCTGAAAAGTGCGGCATGCATTTGAATCAACACTTTGCAGAGCAACATTTTACTTTAATTCGAGCAGAAAACCTTCAGTGGAAGGAAAACAGCTCAGACTCAGTCAAACTAAATGGAGAACATCTGAGAGGAGATCAAGGCCTATGTGCTTTGACCCGAATCCTTCACTTGTAGCTCTAACAGCATTTTCAGAGCCTGCTGGAAGGTGAAGCCCCGCCCCAGTCTCCACTATTTACCAGGTTGTCTTCCTGGCTTTTAGCTCTATTAATCATTTCATCCATTCATCCGACCTTCATCCCCGTCTTTGCTAGAGACAGGCAGCCCCACAGGATGAAGCTGCGGCACCATGTTTATCTACGGTAGGTTTAGTTCTGGATGCAGACTAAGTTTTGGCAGACACAGCTTCTTCTACATGTCTACAGCTTCTCCTTGGTGGCTCATCCAGAGATTTTTGTCTTTCTCCGGTTCAGATGACATGTGAACAGAGTTCTGAGACGTTTAAAGCTTGGGACATTGTTTTATGACATAACCAGGGCAGTCAAAAGTAGCCGGTCAACGGCGGCAAATCGCCGTCTATAGCAGCTCTTGCCGCCGCCTGCATTTCCCAGATTATATAATGGAGCGATATTTGTGCCTTCTGGTTGAGCGCGCAGGAACCAATCCGAGCTCAACTCTGGAAAAACTCTTCTTGTGCGACGCTCGTGGAGAAACAGCCAGGCGAGCGCACAGCACAGCTGGTGTTGAGCATGGAATGAGCAGGTCAAGCGCGCGAACAGAGAAGGAAATGAGCGCGCACGTGTTGTCTCACTGCACGCTCAGAAGTTAGTAAATTGTCATATGTTCACCTAATCTGGTCTGTTTTATATGGTGCTAGTAATTCAAATTCAACTAATTTTATGCAAATTTGTTCAAAACCTTGTTAAAACATGATAATATGTGAAATAACATGTTTAAACAAAAAGGTTGTTTAAGAATTGATCATTCACTTTTTTTTGCTTTTTATTAAATTTGAAACATGCACTTTGACTCTATTCTTTAAATAATCACCTGTCTTGAAAGCTTCCAAAATACATCAGGGAGACTCTATTTTTCAAAATTCTCCATGAGCGCACCCTGCAACCTGATAGTGTGTAGCCTGCTACTGTAAAAAAGTTTGACTGCCCTGCTTAACCCTATTTTAATCCTCTCCACAGATTCCTCTCTGAGCCCTGGGCTCTGCTCCTTGGTCTTCAGGATGTTTGCCCACCAACAGGTCCCTTCATTTATAATCATTTATATCAGAAGCTGAGGGGCATCCACTAATCAGGCAGGTGCTGCAGGGATCTGACTGGACCGAGTTTTACTTTAAAAGGAATCACAGTAAATTAAGCTCCTCTTATCTCCTTTACTGCAAATTTTCACTTTGCCGACTTCCTGCAGACAACAACAACAACAACCTGAAAGCTGTGGAGATCTCACCGTAAACGGAGAGGCAGGCGGTGCCGCTCCTGGTGCCGTCCGGGAAGGTGTGGAAGTCGCAGGTGTAGCACGCCTCGTCCTCGGTCCGCACCGTCTCGATGGTCAGCCGGGTCTCCCCCAGCGTGGGGCTCAGCCTGACCCGACCCCTGAACGGGGCCTCGGTGCGCGGGGCCCGCTTGGCGTAGGAGGCCACCGTGGTGGTGTCGCCCTGCTCGGCCGTCTTCCTCCACAGCACCTGGCGGACCCGGCCGGCCAGGCTGTACCAGCAGGACAGGGTGACGGGCCTCCCGCTGATGGCCGTCCGGTTGCCCTCCAGGTGGACCTTACCTGGTAATTCAACGCAGGTTTTCTAAATGTGCGCATTAGCAGCAAAGCATCCTGGGATAAACTGCTGCATGCTTAATAACAGGAAGCAACCAGTGCAGCTGGGATTGAGACAACAGGAGTTAAATTAATCTCAAGATGCACCCACCGATGACGCTGACACACGTGGAGCCTTCCTGCTTGCCGCTGGGGAAGACGTCAAAGACGCAGCGGTAGCAGCCCCCGTCGTCCGGCCGCAGCCGCGCGATGCTGATGTGGCTGGAGTTGGCGTGGGCCGCCGCCAGCTTCACGCCGGCGTCCTGGTGGCTGACGCGAGCCGGCGTGCTTTGGGAATACGCCAGGAGCAGCTTGGAGTGGCTGTTGAGCCAACGCACCTGGCGGACGGTGTCCCCCGCTGCGGTGCTGATGTTGCAGTGGAGGAGGACGGGACGTCCCGCCTCCGCAGTCAGATTGGCTGGAGCTGCGACCCAACCTGAGACTGGACACGGAGCAAGGCAGCGGCGTCAGCAAACGGCTGCATATCAGCAAACAGGGCGCCATGAGGAGGACGCAGCTGTGATACATTAGATCATCATGGAAAAGCTTATTTAAAAAAAAGTCTTGATAAAAAGGGGAACTTTGGGTGATTTCTTTCATCTTTAGTCCAATACCTGACTTTCATTTTAAAATGTTGCAATTTGGACCAAAACAAGTTTCTAAGCTCAACTCGTTCCCGCCTCTTTAGCTAAATCTACACTGATCAGATTTTTATTTGCCAATTCAGACACAACAAGCAGCCTAAACTTTATTTTAATTCAACAAAAACTCAATAAAGTTCCCTCCTACATTGTTAGTTGAAGTTTGTGTCCATCCCAGTTAATCTAACATGGATATTGTTGTGGGAGGCAGCTGGAGTACCCAGCATGCACTGGGAGAACCATACATGAAGACCCCAGGTTGGGACTCTAACCCAGGACTTTCTCAGCTGTCCCACTGAGGACGTCAGTCCCTGAACACATCATTTCAGATATTATTCCTCTGCTGTTCATGGCTCTTTAGCCCTGAAAAAAAAAAATTTTTTTCTACTTTCTTCCTCCTTTTTTTAATCTTTTAAATTCCACCTGATGCAGCAGAGATAATCAAACTTCATTCAAAAGAGTCTAAATTTGGTTTCTTGATGAGCTCAAACACTTTCAACCACCAAAGATAATTCATTAATTTTAGATAAATGTTTCCAAAGCTTTCACTTCATTTCACTTCAACTGTACGGTAAAGGAAGCCACACCAAGGTCTGACTGAAGCCTTTCTTACAATAAAACATTACGTTTCCATCCGTTGATAAATAAATTAACTTTTTCAAAAGAAAGGAAAGCAAAGTCCTGTAACTCTAAATGACAGTAAAACCCAGAAGTGACCGTAACACGGGGCGTTAACAGTGTCTAAGGAGGAAACTGGCACCATCTGCGTTCGTTGCTCCCTACAGCGTTATTTTCTAACTTTCAAATTTGGTTTATTTTTAGAAAATAAACACTTTTATGCTAAAGACGTGAACAGAATGTTCACATAAATAGAAAAAAAGGACCCAAATTTATAGTGTGCATCATCCTTTTTGCAACATTAAGAAGCAACACAAGCGCTTCTTGCATAAAAACAGAGAAACTATAATTTCTGCTGAATGAAAACTCTTCAGACATGAAGACGAAGTCACTCAGGATGTCCTTTGTTTATAGGCTGCAGGTTACGCTTCGCTTTCCTGGAGTTTCTGGACAATGTTTCTGCTCTAAAACAATTAAAGGGATGCAGAAAGTTCCTATAATGTTCCAGCAACCACTGCCCTTAAACACATTTATCATCTATTTCAGCGAGTAGCGCTCTGTTGCACTGTGGGCCAAAATAACCAGGTCTAAAGTACTCAGAGGACATCATTTTACATTTTAAAAATGAAAAATTATTCAAATGTGAATTATTTTCTTTTCATCTCAGCAATAAATTAAACAAGGGAGAAAATAATCATTGGCTCTTAGTTGTTTTGCGTTAATAAAAGAAAGCTTCAGTTTCCTCTCTTGTTTGGTCTAAGTTTTTTCCCTTTTTCATTTCGTTTGTCTAGAAAATGTTTTTAGCGTATCCCCAGCAGCAACAAGGAGACCTTTCTTTAAAAACCCTTCCTCTATTTAGCCAAGATTAATTAACTGCTGGGGCCCAAATCTGTTTTATTGAGAAAAAAATTATAAGATCAAGAAGTTTAAGGAGCCACATGCGATATTAAACTGAAAGCAAGGGAACAAACATGGTCAATAAAATAAAAATACTTTGTGCCGCACCCAACATTTTTGAGAAGACAGGAATTTATGAGAGAAAAAATTATCCTCTGAAATGATAGTTGGGGCCCGTCAACATCAGCTCCGTTTGCTGGAGGGCTGAAATTACACCTTTCTCTGACTCCAGTTTGATAATTCCAAGGGCCACAAATGTCCCAGCTATTTGGACCCCTAGCAAACAGGGATAGAAGAAGTATTTTTTAGCTCTTGTCTTTCTCTGCTGCAGTGATTAGTTGATAATTTGGCTCCAACATGTTTTAATCGTGGTTCCTGTCGATCACATGCAGCCTAAACACTTTGCTACGAAGCTCCAGCTGTAGATCGTCTTACTGCTCCCTAATCGGGTGTTTTACTGCTGTCGTGTGTAAAAGTGGACAATAACATTTAGAATGATTGGAGAGAAAGAAATTACAGATTTTTTTTTTTAATAAAGTCCGAAAATGTGATGAAATGCCTTGTTTAACCAGACAAGAACTGGACAGATAAGCTCCAAACAGCCACAGAAAGCCTTCGAAAGACTTTTGCAGATCAAAAATGCTCCAAAATATTTAAAGAAAGTCCGACTGAGGAAGGAAAACATAAAGGAATTTATCTGAGGCACCGAGAGATGAAACTTCATGTCTGAACTCCATCCTAAAACCTGCAGCAGCCTGCATGAACGGCACCCATCCGTCTCCTGGAGGTGAACCGTACCTTGTAGCGTGGCTCCCAGGATGCACAGCAGCAGGAAGAGGGGGGGGAGGGCCGGTCCACACATCGCACCAGCTGAACGACGGCTGACCCAGTCAGTTTCACATCTATTCTGCAGCTGCAGAACACAAACGCAGTCAAGTCAGCCACAACCACAACCTAAATCTCAGCGGCACACCTCAACGCCGTCAGCATTTGTGGTTGGCACGTATTAACCAGACACCCTCCTGTGGGATGTTTGTGCAGTTTTAGGGGATGCCTTCACGTTGCATGGTGACGAGGATCGTCACCTGGGGTCTAATGGAGGTTTTACGCGTTAATCCACAGCAGGCGCTCTGTTTTTTATTTTTGGTAAGCCCGTAATTACCCAGCAGTCCAAACAAGCTGGCCACCTCCGGTGTCTAGACAGCATCAAAGCCTGGGATTTCAGAAATCGATGCCTCCATGAGAGATTAGAGGCAGAGAGATGAGGAAACACAGGGTGGAGAGACGTTAATCACACGGTGATGGAGGGAGAGCAGGAAGGGCGTGTTTCAGTCATACCTGAGCTTCCCCCACCCCCCCCCCCCCTGCTGTCAGCCACAGACCAGACCTCAGAGCTTTACAGGCATGTTTTCTGTTTTATTAGAGGCAATCATCTGGCTTCAAACAAGCAGCCTGCTCCTGTTGGGCAGCAGTTTAACAACATTTCCGCTATAAAACCTCCTCTGTTGACAGCTCTTAAAGGGCCCAGTCTGAATCAATCAATCAGCTGTCAGGGTCCCAATGAGAAGCAGTTAAAGGGAAGCTCTGCAGGGCTTTTAAGGAACCTTTCTGGACAGTTTTGCAGCTTATTTTTCTGAGGAGGGAGGGTCAGAAAAAAAGTGTTTCAGGGAGTAAAGTTGTGAGCCAAATGTTCTACTAGAGGGTTTCACAGCTTTTAAATTAGCTTTTTAAAACCCATTTTAAGAGAACAAAATTTCTAACTTATCTAAACCCTAATTTAACCATTTCTGTTCCCCAAAAAATATTTTGACAGAAAACTGAGAGAGTTGAATTAAACAGATGCCCAAAAGATACCCCCCCCCCCCACCCCACCTGTATAACACCAGGAGGCTAGTTAGAAAGAAGGAAAAAAAACTTTTCCTTGAATGTGTTCAGTCAGTTGAAATGTCGCCCGCAGGTGTGTTTAATTAACCTAAACCGTCCGCGTCGGTGAGCTGCGCAGTTTCATTTTAAACGAGTTTCGATTTGAATCTTTAATGCTTTGATATTATAATAATAAGTTCCGTGAACTCCTGAAACCTACCTTGTGGCAGCAGCTGGTTGTCCGTAAAAGCAAAGTTACCTCCGAGAAGCTCTCTGCTCTGCGTTCAGGGTTCAAATGAAGAGGCAGAGTTGTCGGTTCACTCGTTTAATCAGGAGCTGCGCGCTTCTGCTGCGCTTTAAATACGGAGAAACAGCGACGCCCTGTGGCCGCAGCGTATATATATATATATATATATATATATATATATATATATATATATATATATATATATATATATATATATATATATATATATATATATATATATATATAGGGGAGACCGGGTATGGTTGTAACACTTTTTGCTCCAGCGCCTTTAACTCACAAAATATTTGAGCTGGAGTTTTAAAACTTTTATACAAAATACCCACATTTGTTTACTACAAATGGCACAAATTCAAACCTCTGCAAGAATATCACAGACTTCATGAGTTCATGTCAAATACATGGTGTTCCTTTGTTACAACCTACCCCACTACCGGGGTAGGTTGTAACACCTGCTGGGGTAAGTTGTAACAATTAGACAAAAGAAGCAAAAACAGAGGCCACACCATGTGATATGCTTCAAAAAGAGGTTTACTGAATTAAAAGAACAATACAAGAACAATGTCTCTCTCTCTCTGTGACTGACCATAACTCAAATATACTTTGTTTGTGTGTGTGCGTGTGTGTAAATTATTCTACTAGAACAAACTTCCTTAACATGTATAATGTATGCTTAATGAACACTAAACAAACGTGTAGGTCTAACAGTAACCAATGTCAATGTGTGTGTGTGTGCTTGTGTTTGTGTCTATGTGTGTGTTTCCTTAATCAGAGTCACAGTGGTGACAAATGAATGATTGTAGCCAAGGAGTGCAGGCTTGGTGGGCCCAGAGACTGCATAGGGCATATTTTACCCACAGACTTTATTGCTGCTCCAATAACCTACACTGGGAAGATCACTGGACCTCTGTTCTCTCAGCTTCTGCGGTGATTTGCAGTATCTGCTCAGTGTTACATGGCAGATCCCATGCGCCTTCGCAACTGATCTGACTGACTTGCTCTTCTTTGTGACTTCATCAGATGCCTTTTTTAAAACATATGCAGGCACACCTCTATCAGTCTTTCGTATCCACTGCCTAGGCATTCTGTAAAATTATCAAAATCAAAATGTTCTTAGTTGTATGTAAGGGGATGGTTGTAACACTTTTTAAAGATGTGTTACAACCCACCCCAACCCTGTCAGCCACGTTTAGCTAGCTGTAGTAGCATAGCGGTTTGATATTAGCACAGGAAAATGCATCACATTTTGCCTGAGAAATTACACTTTCATCTAATGTAAGACATATGGTTTTATCTGCAACAGTATAAGTACTAAACAAAATATAGTCATGGTCAAAACATTTACTTTCGTACCTCAAAATTTTTTTTCCTTAGTATCTGCATGTGCCTGTTTCCAGCTTTGACAATCACAATATGGGATTGGGGAGGAAGCGGGTAAACACTGAAATGATCATGCGACTCCTATCTTATCCCTAATTGGTGGAACTGGTGGTGTTACAACTCTCCCCATGTTACAACCATACCCGGTCTCCCCTATATATATATATATATATATATATATACATACAAATTTTGTTTTATTTGCTTTCTCGTTCTTGCATTTATTTTTTGTAAAGCACTTTGGTCAGCTGTTGTTTTTTTTTTAAGTCCTTTAGACACTACTGTATTTTATGGTGTCTGTCATGGAGCGGTTTGCAAAGGTATTCATACCACTGAGCGGTTTTACAGTTATTTGTGTGACGACATTTTTTTTTTATCATTCCAACTTTCTGAGACAAAACAACAAAAAGGTTTTTGGTGAAACTGAAGGAAAATTACAGTTTGTTTTAATTTTTTGTTTGTTTGTTTTACTTACAAATACTTTGTAGAACCACTTTTTTGCTTCAATTACACTGCAGGTAATACCATTATCTTGACCAACTTTGTACATCTAATAACTAATATGTGTTTGCCTATTTTTTCTTACTAAATGTTTTGAGCTTAGTCTCATAGGACAGATTGGATCTGTAAACATCAAACTTGATTCTAGTCTGGACTTTAAATCTAAAAAACAAAACAAAACTCAGTGCCACATCCTTTAAAGCTTGGGATATCTACTTGTGAATAAAACCTCTCCACATCTTCATTCCTGACCTTTCTGTTCTCCTTCCCATGTGGACTAGAGACAAATGGCTGAGTTGCACTGAGGGCTTCGTGTTAAAGGCGTAAAGAAATGTGCAACACACTTTGCAGATTTGTTAGTTGGAGAACTGTGTATCGTTCCCTTCAAGTACACGATTATTTACTATTTTGTGTTGATTTATCACATAAAAATCTAACATGGAAGTCTGCGATTGTAATGGGATAAAATGTGAATTACATGAAATGTAGTTTATTTAAAAAACAGTCAGAGGGCCCGGTGGCGCCGGTGCATGGCAGCCTCGCCTCTGTCAGTCTGCCCCAGGGCAGCTGTGGCTACTAACATAGCTCACCACCGTCAGGGTGTGAATGTGTGTGTGAATGGGTGAATGACTGAACTGTAGTGTAAAGCGCTTTGGAGGTCGTCAAGATTAGTTAAAGCGCTATACAAGTACAAGCCATTTACCATTTAAAAAGATAAATAAAGTGACAAAATTCCTATTTGAGGGATTAAAATCATATAAAGTTAAAAAAAGACCTAAAAACCAAACCGCCACCACCCTTTGCATGTCCTCCAGTCACATCTGTTGCGTCTCATGCTTTTCAGTCTTAATGTGAGTTTTGGTTTGTCACAAGTTTAAATCTTCTCATATCTATCATCTGATTCTCTTCTGGTTTCGATAAATGAATAAAATCATTAAAAACTTGTTTTCCCGCCTTCATATACAAAAAGGAGTCCACAACAAGGAAGACTTTAGGCTTTATTGACAATCACCATGCTTATTAAGAAATATTCAATATCAATGCAGAAGTGTTACATCTAGTATCATTTATTTTTTTGAAAAAGAAAATACAAAAATAGCAGTATAAACAAGCTGATACATTTTTTTAATAAATCTGATGGCAGTTTGCATGAGCAAATCAAAAACTTGAAATATCAAATTATTTAGTATCAGTTTAAACTGAACTGGGGGGTTAAACATGTTTATGATAAAACAGCATTCATGTTTTCTGGCTAGACACTGATTTATGGGAGCAAATCCTTCTAATTTTATGCAACACTCCACACAGAAACAGCCTGGAACATGTTAATATTTTTTCATTATTGGTTCTTGTGGGACTTATAGGGGTTTCTAAAACAAAATCAACACAGCTAATGTTGTTTTTGCTGTTTAACCTGAGTCGCTAACGGCAGATGTGACGTTATATCGTCGTCTGTCTATTCGTTCACCATCTTGGGAGTCCATCACCAATCAGCCGCTGTGATGGTTAGCTGACTCCATTAAGAGACATTTGTCAAAAAGGTTATTGATCACTCTTCTCTAATAATAATCACATCACTTATTAAACCAGTCGTTCCTGCGAGTCTCTCTGTCCCGCCTTTCTTAACTCTGAAAAGAAGAGGGAAAATCTTTATGTTAAACGGAGCAAAGAGAGATAAATCTGATTAACATATCAGATATGAAGATGCTTTTGTGACAAGTTAATTATCTAAAACGTTCCAAAATTAAAAGGTACATAAATCAGCAGAGCTTAAAATACAGAAAAGAGATGGGTAGTAACGGTAGAAGTAGGTGAAGCTTTGAAAACAGGGGGAAGAACAAGAGTAAGCAGAAACTTTTTTTGTGTAAATGAGGAATAATAAAAATGGTCTTACTGAGTTTGGTCCATTGCATTTTCATACCCCATGCGTGTTTTCTGCTGAAGGTTTCTTCTTGTTAAAAGAGAGTTTTCCTCTCCATTGTTGCTGAATACATGCTTGGTATGAGGGATTGCTGCAAAATCACTGCCACTGTCCAAGCAACTGTCCGATGTCACAACAAGCTTATCCACAAGAAGTGATTGCTGCAAGTCCTTGACTTCATCCAATCTTCTGGGTTTCCTGAGACAGATGATTTGAAACAACTGACTTTGTAAAGTGCTTACTGATAATGTGTTGTGAATTCACAGGATATAAATAATCTGAATCAAATGCAAACGCTATAATCAGACACAAACATTTGTTGACTGACTGGAAGGTTTAGGTTTTCCAACATTCCAGACAGTGTGTGACGGACGTACCTGTTCTCAGCCTTTTTCCTGACCGGTACACAGATGAAAGCAGCAGCAACAACACAGAACATCACCACCAGTCCAATCAAACACCGTGCTTTGAGGAAACAGGAAGACATGCTGACATGATCAAATATAAACTTGATATCAATTTATATAAATATAAATACTGAAACCTGAACATCAACCTACCAACAGCTCTGTAAGTTGAACCAGATTCTACATCCAGACCTGAAGAAAAAACCTCAGAGATGAGAAAACAGATCATCAGTCTATAAATGTGAGTCTCTGAAAGAGTTTCTCACCATGATCAGATCTCTCTGAGGGTCCAGGAACGGTGAGCAGCAGCTCTCTGGGAGCAGCAGAGAGAACTGACACTGAACATCCAACCTGTGTGCTGCTGGAAGCTGACAGCAGAGCTGTGGTGGTGACGGTGACGGTACCGTTGCTGTTGCTCACCCTGGTGGTGTTGTAGAGGGACAAGCTGAGGTTCTGCTGTGGAGCAGTCAGTGTTACAGTGGGAGCAGGTCGACCTGTGGCTGAACAGGACACAACTGACCCTGCAGGAGAGCTTGATCTGCTGACATCAAGGACGGGTCCATGCAGCTCTGGACAGAGAACAACCAGATAATATTAAACACCTGTTACCTCGGTATAAGGTGGAGTTAACATCACCTGGAGATGTTGTGGTGCTCCACAGCATGTACTCACCAGAGAGTCTGAGGCAGATCCTGCCTATCAGGACTCCTAGAGAATAGGTTTTAAACAAACACTGATAGCAGCCTTCATCCTGCTCCGTCACCTTCCTGATCACCATGGAGCAGCTCTGCAGATCTTTATACTGAAAATCCATCTTCTTCTCCAGACCAGGTCTCACTTTGGGACCAAATTTCTTGGTGTAGGTGGCGAGGGACATCTCTCCACCAGGGAGGACTTCCTGCCAGGTGATCTGGAGGACTTCTTCATCTCCAGAGAGCTGGCAGCTTAGAGAGGCTTGGCCTCCCACTGCTGCCCACACAGTCTCCTCTGTTTCTACCACAGCCAGCTGACCTGCATGGAATATATTTCCAGAAATTAAGTTTTAAAGGTGATCTTATGAATTTCTGTCAAAGGTTTCAGGAAGATCACAGTATATATCAGTCAGCAGATCTTAGATTCAATTGGTGCAAAAATACAAACAAGCAAACAAACTATTCCTGCATCAACGAGCTGCAGATGGATTTTGGTCGAGTAAAATATGATGCATAGAGAGATGACACCCTTCATGCAGCTTTCATCATATATTTACAGCTGTTGTCAAACTAGTAGCTGCTCAACATCACTAAACACAGATTTTGGTAGAGATCTGTATCTCTAAAAATGTAATATAATTTCTAATAATCTTGACATGGCTGCTGACTGTGTTAGTGGTGTCAAACAGAACAAAACGGACAAAAGGCAATTAATGTCAGACCAGCTGGTCCGTAGTATATGAGGAGTAAGACAGCTGCCAAAAAGATGAGTGCATGATTCTAACCACTCGTATTTGTATGTCAATAAAAATAAAGCATAGAAAATTCTGCTGTCATACATGCAAGTGTCTGAGAAACTGTGTGGGTTCAAGTTGTTTTTATGCGAGTAAGAACCTAAAACTGTCAATCTGACCAATCATGTCTGACACAAACTCCTCCCACACTGACAGCTCCTAGCTCCTCCTCCTTTCCTGGGGTCAACACTAAGAACTCTGTACCTTCTGAAAATGATCTATAAGTGCACACTCTCCTCTCTCCGGCCATTTTTCGTTGATTTGAGGTAGGCTGTGCTTATACATCATGTCACGCAAAGGATTGTGGGATTCCTTATAGCTGCTTAGAGCTGATAAGGAAGATAGAAACTAAGGTATTTGGATGGATCCTCAGAGCCGAGACCCCCCTTCTCATTCGATAAGGCGTCGTCTCCACATTTTTCTACTGGAATTTGTCTCCACATCAGTGAAGACATCGTACTCGTAGAAATTAAAGAGTTTTATTCACAAGACTTTTCATCCAGAACCATTTCTCAGACTCACATATATGACAGCAGCATTTAGTGTGTGCAGTATTTTACTGACATACAAATATAAATACGAATGATAAGAAACAGTCACACATCTTTTAGTCTTAGTTACTTCACAGTAATAATTTGTTCTTGGAAAGTCTGAGTCAAATGGAGAAGCTACATTTCAAAATCACAAATGTAAATCAATCAAATTTTATTGTCAATTACAATTTGCATTGCAATCGAAAAATCAGTTCCAGTACAACCGTCCATCACATACACCTAAACAAACAAACATTTGGGGGAACGATTGACTGAGGCCTTGCGTTGCCAAGGAACGCAGCCAGTCGGCCGCTGCTATCAGCGCAGCCGTTAGGCGCATTCCTCCAAACAGCCCGGAACCCCGCCTACACGGAGTCCACGAAGCGCTGCCCTTGAAATCTGTCCAAGGAAGAACAACATCGGAGAAAAAGGGGGGGAGAAAAAAAGAGACAGATGCTTGCCAATTTATGCTCTCACCAATAAAGAGTCAAACAACCGACACAAAAAAACCCTCATAGCACGAAAAGCACAAATAACACAAGACAACATGTACGCAGAAGGTACACATTTGAGACCTGTCGTGTGTGCGTAATTCATCAGTTTTATGAGTTTCAGTTATGCGTGTGTGTTTGGGTGAAAGTGTTTTTATCTCTGTGAACACTCTCCAGAGGCCATTGTCCTTGATGTCATCAGCCGGTCAACAGTTCAGAAAAGCATCCACAGGTGTCAGCGGGGGAGGGGGGTAGCCGGGGGCTTTTCTGAGCACTCTCCGCCATAACAATCCAGGAGTAGAGATAGGGAGGGCATAGTCCAAGTATGTTATTTGTTATGAGACAAGCTGCACTGCCTTTCCTGTCAGCTTTTAAGTCTTTTGCTGGCTCCAATTGGTAAATCCAATTTTCCAAATTGATTGGGCTTTTTTCGCGCTTCACTTCCAGATTTTATCCCATCTCCCCTTGAGTTCAACCACCGAAGTCAGTCTGCGTTCCAGCACAGCCAGCTTTCGGCTTGGCTCCTTCACCTTCCAGGTTTGTCCGCTCACAGCCATAGTGAGCGCGTCATGCAGCCGGCAGCCTGATCAAGGCCAAATGGCTACCAACATCTCCTGTATTTGCTGATAATTAACCAATAAGTAGAGATCCAAGTATCCTTAATCTAAATGTGAAAGTTTCAAACGTTCAGCAATGACAAAGTTGAAAGACACACTGTTTTCCTTCAAGGAATTTAGGGTGTATCTCACAAAATAAGTCAAATCAGGACCGGACGGGTCCCCCTTCCGTTGCCTACCCGTCGAAAAAAATGTATCAATAGTATTGAGAGACCCGCTTACCAGATCCATGTTTTTCAGAGTTTGGTTGATATAAAGAAAGTGCTCAGAAAGACAAGACATGGCAAAGCAGGAGAGGGGGGACGGGTGAAAGCTGCAGAGGAGAGAAAGACACGACCGACCACGGAGAGAGACATAGACAGAAGAAGAAGACAGAAGATCTGGACACTAGATTTAGGACTTTATGTGTTTTTAAAGGTTTTTAAATCACAACATTTGCTGTATCAGGAGGTACAGCTGCACATGTATTTTAAGAACGCCTCAAACACACTGCTTCCCAGGGTGACATCAAGGAAACATAAAGAAATCAGCCGAGAAACGAGGAAGAGAACTTTGGACCTTCACATTTCAATGCACCATAAAAGTTCGGCCATTATTGTAAAAACAAAGTCTTGTTCTTTAGCGAGGAGAAACCAAACCAGCTCTCACCTGTCTGAAGGAAGGTGTTCATTAAAAGCCAGATGATTATGACAGCGATTGGCATTTCTGCGCTGCTTCAGCTCGTCTTCATATTTCCTGTCCCATCTGCTGGTGTGGAGCTGCGCTAAAACCAGACAGGTGTGTCTCCTCCAGAACCAGCGTTATCAAGAGTCACGTGGAAAGCTTCCCAGCCTCAATAACTCAATCCAGAACAATCCCTGTGTTTTAGAAAAGCTAAAGGGTAAACTGTTTGTAAAGTTACAGTCAAAAATTAGCAATATTTTAGGTTATTTAGCCTTTTATAAGAGAAATAAATATGAGTTAATCTTTCAGTCATATCTTTTTTCACCACATTATTCATACATTTGTTCAAACATAATTTTTTACACACATAACTGCACTACTTCTCTATTGGTGATAGATTTATTTTATGTGTATTTGTCACATCACTTCCACTAAGTTTAGTGTATTGTTTTGGGATTTTATGTGAAAGACCAACACGAATGAAAATCTGAAAAGTGTGGCATGCATCTGTAGTCAGCTAGTGGAAAGACTTAATCTAATCTGATTTAGCTTGGACTATTTTGCAAAGATGTGCAAAGCTGGTGGAAACAACCAGACTGACTTGTTTATTGATTTTAATGGGCTGAAAACAAATGCTTTCCACATTTTATAGAGTTTTATGTGAAATAAGTATTTATAAACATGCATATTGTTCCTTTCACATCATAATTAGGCACTAAAGATGTTTCTGGTTGTAGGGTGATGACATGCTACGAATCAGAAGACTTCCTTTAATTGTCATTATACTCATGTACAATGAGATTAAAACCAACAAACAGTGCAGAAATATCAAAATATAAATTATCAAAGATATATACAGTATAAACATTAAGAGGTAAAGTTTTTCTCCTGGGTGTTATGTGCATTGCAGAAATAAAATATTTTGGTATATAATTGTTAAACAGATGTGTGTAAATATTGCACATTGTCATTATTGCACAGTAGTAAAGCTTTTTAATGAATATTGTTCCCAATGCACTGTAAGTCAGTGCATGTATCTCTAATAATAATAATAATCTTTATGGTTATTGCAACTTACGTTCCAATGAAATGTGTTCTCTGCATTTAATCCATCCCCTCAGGGAGCAGTGGGCTGCCACTGTGTGGCGCCCAGGGAACAATCTGGGGTTTAGGGTCTGGCTCATGGACCCAGAGTGGCAGCCTGTGGGAGTTAAACCCAGAACCTCCAGGACACAAGTGCAATGCTCTAACCACCAGGCCATCACTCCCTTCTTGGTCTATCGTCTTTGTCTAAGCTGTGAAAAACCAGACTGGAGGATCAGAGAAACATTTCATCCCCTCGTCTTGATTAATTTGACTTTGAAGATGAATAAAGGGAGAAGTTCCCTTCTTCCTTTATGCATGAAGTTTATGCAGTTCCCTAAACCAACCACCAGAGGGAGCTAAACCACTTCAAGCCAGTCGTCCTCACCTTTCACCTCATGAAGATGATGGATTGTAGAGAAACACCTTCATCCCTGAGGAGCTCTGAACTGGACCTCCTTCAGTTTGTGTATCTTCCAGACATGGAGGTGAAGGACGCTGTCATCTACAGGCTTCAGGCTGTTTAAGGCCTGGACCATCCTGGGAGCACCATGACCGTCATGTTATTTACGTCTCCAGTGCTTTAAACACCATCCAGCCTTCACTGCTGAGGAGGAAGCTGACAGACCACAGTATGTGAGGCTTCAGGACTGTGTTAGATGGTGGTCTGCAGCCAGTGGCGGTTCTACCTGGAATTACTCTCCAGCAAGAAACCCACCACCAACATATGCAAAACAACAACAAAAAACACTCCTTTACACTTTATGAAAGTTTACCAAACAAGCAGCTTATATCAAAGCAAATATTAACAATAGGTACACCTTCAAAGACAAGCTACACCTGAATTTAATTAAACCTTTTCAGCCTATTAGTTAGAAGATGTAACAAAAAGTCGTGGTTTGGACTGCAATCCTTGGAGTTTTATATGATCCAATGCAAACTCCTCCTACAAACCCAGCCCTGCTCCTGTACCTGCCAATGTTTTCTAGGTGGTTCCTGCTCCTCCTCGGTCACCTTCTCCATCTCCTGTCCCTCCTCATCTGTCTCCTCCTCCTATGTCTGGCATTATTCTGTCCCTCTGCATCAACTCCACCACTGAAACTGGCCTCTAGCTACAACTAATAATAACGGCAACAATAATAAACATTATAAAATGCAGTGTTAGGACACAAATAGAATAAAAATAAATAAATTAGGAAAGCGTTAAACACACAAACACAGTGAGGGAATTACTCAACTTATTTCTATTTCTTGGGCTTGTAAAAAAAAAAAAAAAGAGTTAATGTAGAAACACAAGAAAACTTTCTTTTCCTGGTCAGCCAGTATGGATTGACATTAATTTTAATTGCAGAGTAATTATTTATACACATTGTGTAACATTTAATGTTCTGCGTCCCACAGCATTGCACTTAAATTATGACAAACTATTTTATCACAAGGCAGGTTTATTTGTATTGCTCATTCTGCAACAAGACCATTCAAAGAGCTTTACAACACTGAATGATTTATTGTCCTTCAACCTTTGATCTCAGTTTTGACTGCTTCATCTCTTTCACCACAGACTGGTGGGTTAGTATGTTTTCATCAAGGTTGACCTGGTCAAAGTTATATCTTAGTGCTGCTTTAACTTCTTCACTGATGCGTCGTCTGCAGTCGGGGGTTATTGTTACGGCTAGCGGTGTGAGTTCCTCCACTCTGAAAATAAGAGAGAACATTTTAAATGGAGCAAAGTGAGATAAATCTGATTAAAAGATCAGATCAGGAGAAGCTTTTGTGACAGGTTAACTATTTAAAATGTTCTAAAATTGAAGAGTACATAAATCTGCAGAGCTTAAAATACAAAAGGACATGGGTAGTAAATGTAAACTAGAACATTTCTGAAGAAATTTATTAAGGCGCAGCCTCGTGGTGCGCATCGTACCACCAAAAATATTAACAGGAAGTAACACTGCAAATTTCAGTTTGCTACGGTCTTCACAGCCCTTGCCACGGCCGTCGAAAGGTGCCATGTTAAGTCTATGGAGCATGTCTCTAGGAGCCTCTGGCTAGCAGTGTTGTCATGGAAACTCCCTCACAGCGGTAGCCCTCTCTTTGTCTGTAAAGGCAGAACAACCCTGGCTAAGCAGAAGTTGGTGGGACCTTCCTAGAGCTACTTCCGGTTAGCAACATGCTAACCGTAAAGGCTAGAGATGTAATTTTTTCTGCGTTTAATTTGGAACGGAGAGTGGAACCAGACAAACTATCTGTTTTTGCTGGAAATATGTTAATAATGGCACAAAAGACATTTCTGCAGCACTTAGCAGGGGCAAACATTGGTTAAAGTACTTCTTGATTCTGAGATCGACCCACTCGGAAATACATGCATTAGTTTTCAAAAAATGTGGCATTAAGATAGTTATTACGCCGTTAAAAGTATTTTAAGGACTTAAAATTGTCCCTCGGCGACCGCTAGGCTGAAAATCTACAATTTGGGTCACGTGGTACGATGACGTAGTCCGTAGCAGTGTCGTAGTACTCGAGTCCGAGACTCGAACTCGAGTCCGAGTCATTAGCTAAATTTAGAGACTCGTGACTTGACTTGGACTTGAGCACTGATGACTCGAACTTGGACTCGGACTCCTACATTCAGATCATTCTGACTCGGAAATTGAGAAAAAGACTCAACTTTTTTTTATATCATTAGGCTATAATTTTAATATGTCAATAGAATATTATTTGGTGTATGATTTTAATATCTAAATGGCGTACCGCGCACGTGGCGTCACCATCTCATGAGCAACGCCCCTTGCCGCTAAGGTAGGACAAACGGTGTGAGAGCGCACGTAGCAACCAGCCATTACACGTGCAACAGATACAACGATATGACTGACTTTTCAGCTGTTAAACTATCACAAGAGGATGTCCAGGCACCCAATTTACTGGTAGAACTGTGGAACAACATACCAACCTTCAGCTCAAACGATGGCTTGAGTGTTGAGGGATAGAAAGACTGGAAAACGGGCCGAGTTGATAGAACGGTAAGTGGAAGTTTTTCTCCTGCTCTGCGTTCATGGCGTCATCGGCCATTTTTTTCTGTTTGTAGTCACCGTCCAGGAATCAGTATAAATTTTCCAGCCCACCGAACAATTTAGTTCGGTCCGGTGGCCAAATGCATTATCATTATCCAACGGCTGTATCTCCTCGCTGCATCGACCGGTCTGCACCAGATTTGTTGTGAGTCATGAGGGAGCGCTGCCGAACCTGTTCGTGTGAATCGCCCGTGGTACGGGCGGGGAACTGCTGGCCGGCCGGCACCGCAGCGGTGTGCGAACCCCGCCGGCCGACCGGCACCTCAGCGATGTGCAAACCCCGCAGCGGTGGCCAATAGGCCGGAGCGGCGCTTGGCTGCGAGGGCCGATCGACGCCGCTTGCTGCTTTAACATCCTTCATATGTGGCCTATCAGCGTACCTCGAGTCGCTGTTGCACGTTCCATAACACCAATGTTTAAAAACCATGGTTAGGAGACGTCTTAGACTTAGAAAAAGCGGTAGTTTTACTGAGTAAAACCAATGGTAACGTACAGCGAAAGAGTGGAGGAAAACCTGTACCACGTGATATGACGTCACGTTCTAAAAATAGCACGCTCGCGGTAGGCCATTGGAATAGAATGGAATACTTTGCCTCGAACAACACTCGATATTTCGTAAACCGTAAATGGTAGAGACGTAATTTTTTCTGCGTTTATTTTGTAACGGATAGGACAAGACAAGCTATCGTTTTTTGCTGGAAATATTTTAATAAAGGCGCAAAAAATTATGATATAAAGGGGACTTTTAATGAAAATGCAAAAATCCTATAAAAAGGGGCCCTAACAAATCGCTGTAACTGAAAAAGTATAAGAGATATCAAAATAATTCTTTCACCGTGAGTATCAGCAGGCTTTTGAAGACTACGGTGCTTATTTTTATGTTTGTACAAAAATCGGTGTAGGCACAGCGACGATGTAAAAAAGTGGATCATGTGGAAGTATGCAGGTCCAAAGCGTTTTCAGGATTTAGCACATTCGCTACTCCCGAACAAATTGTTCCTGCGGCAAAACCACAACTGTTATCCACAAAATTCCTTTTTTGTGAGTGCCAGAAGGGTCGGTAAATTCATGTGTGAAAGTCTCATGCCTGTACATCAAACGGTTTAGGTGTAGCGACGATGCGAAAACATGTGTTGCTTTGAATTTTCAGATGTCATTTTTTAAAAGCGCTCCATAGGAAATGAAGGAGGAGGGTTTTGAGTTTGTGGTGGTCTAAGGGGATTTGTGAAAAATCTATAAATCCTACACCAATGAGGGTTATATTTCCTGAATCCAGACAAAAATACCTACGTTTTGATGTATAATTAGTCTACGTAGATTGAAAATTGAGCGAGTAGGCTGAAGTTGTTCGGAGTTGTGAAATATTTAAAAACGCCAGAATGGGCCACTCTGGCAGTTGAAGAATTCCGTCACTGACTTTCATTATAAACGATGATTCCGCTGATTTTTGGACACAAACTTTGAGGAGTAACTGTAAGAAAACCATAAAAGATATCCACATTCCGTTTTCACTTCTGAGTAGTTCAAAGATATATCTACAAACTGGAAGTTAAACGGTGTTCGTAGGTGAAAGCATGACGATACAGTACAGCGTTGAAAATGGTCATTTGGAGGCTTTTTTGAGGTTTTCTATGGAAGTGTTTTTTTGCTAATTGCGTTGCCATGGTAACTCAAAACCCCAATAAAAGTAATAGCACACCAATCCCGACCAAGCCGGACGTTTTGATACCTATATTGTTGGGGTGCACGCTATGGTTTGGGCCGCATTAATTTCCGAAAACGTTTTGAGGTGCATAGTAATAGGTGCCTCCATAGTTGCCTCCCCCTGCATTTGCTATGGCGTTGCCTAATTAACCTTTAAAAATGGGTAAAAGCAATATTAATGTTAGTGTAAATGAGGAATAACAAAATAAAAAGGCTCTTACAGAGATTTGTCCAGTGAATCTTCAGACTCCCTGTGTGTGTCTCCACTGTCCAATATCCCTAGAAGCTCATCCATGGCTGATGATTGCTGAGAGTCAAGGTCTTCATCCAATCTTCTGGATTTCCTTTAATAGAAAATATTTTAACAAATATTTCTGAATGATTTGATGGAACTGACTTTGTAAAATGACCTGAAATGACGTGTTGTGAATTGGAAATACATAATTAAAATTGAAAGAAATATATTTAAATCAAACAAACATTCATCCACTGACTGGGAGGTTGAGATGATAAAACAATCTACTGTGTGGCAGAAATACCTGTTCTCAACCTTTACAATGATAAAAGCAGCAGCAACACAGAGCATTCCCACCAGTCCAGCGATTAAACACCATTCTTTGAGGAAACAGGAACAAATGCTGATGTGATCAACTCAACAGGATAAATACAAATACTGAAACCTGAACATGAACTTACGAAAAACTCTGTAAGTTGAACCAGATTCTACATCCAGACCTGAAGAAAAAAACCTCAGAGATCAGAAAACAGATCATCAGTCTATAAATGTGAGTCTCTGAAAGAGTTGCTCACCATGATCAGACGTGTGTGAGGGTCCAGGAACGGTGAGCAGCAGCTCTCTGGGAGCAGCAGAGAGAACTGACACTGAACATCCAACCTGTGTGCTGCTGGAAGCTGACAGCAGAGCTGTGGTGGTGACGGTGACGGTACCGTTGCTGTTGCTCACCCTGGTGGTGTTGTAGAGGGACAAGCTGAGGTTCTGCTGTGGAGCAGTCAGTGTTACAGTGGGAGCAGGTCGACCTGTGGCTGAACAGGACACAACTGACCCTGCAGGAGAGCTTGATCTGCTGACATCAAGGACGGGTCCATGCAGCTCTGCACAGAGAACAACCAGATAATATTAAACACCTGTTACCTCGGTATAAGGTAGAGTTAACATCACCTGGAGATGTTGTGGTGCTCCACAGCATGTCCTCACCATAGAGTCTGAGGCAGGTCCTGCCTATCAGAGCTCCTAGAGGATAGGTTTTAAACAAACACTGATAGCAGCCTTCATCCTGCTCCGTAACCTTCCTGATCACCATGGAGCAGCTCTGCAGATCTTTGTACTGAAAATCCATCTTCTCCTCCAGACCAGCTCTCACTCTAGGACCAAGCATCTTGGCGTAGGTGGCAAAGGTCATCTCTCCATCAGGGAGGACTTTCTGCCAGGTGATCCGGAGGACTTCTTTATCTTCAGTGAGATGGCAGCTTAGAGAGGCTTGGCCTCCCACTGCTGCCCACACAGCCTCCTCTGTTTCTATCACAGCCAGCTGACCTGCATGGAATATATATTCCAGAAATAACATTTTAAATACTTGTGTGTTCTTACAAACTCCTGATGAAGCTTTCAGGAAGATGCAGCTTCACAATGTAGATCAGTCAGATGCTCTTCTTAGATATAACTGGTGAAAAAACCTTTACATCAGCAAGCTAGAGATGGATTTTGGTTGAGTAAAATATGATGCATAGAAAGATAAAACCCTTCTTGCAGTTTGAATCAGATATTTACAGGTATTTTCCAACTAATACTCTGAAAAGTATTGATACTCAAGACCTGTATCTGTATACAATACTAATTTGGCATGGTATCAATACTAAATATTTTTCAAACGAAGAAGGGAAACCCAAAGTTCTTGGCAAGCATGTGTGCAAACAATGCCCTAAAGGGCGGCAATGAAGTCAAGCAGCACAACAAACTTGGCCAAACTTCTCAGGGACTGACACTTTTATTATAACAAAAAGAAATGCAAGTACAGCATCCATTTGCTCTGTCAACCACGTAATGCTTTCCTGTTTTTTTTTTTGGAGGGTCTGTCCTGCAGTGGAAGCATTTCTAAATCACATAACAAACATGTTCTTCATCTGTGGACCTCCACAAGTGTGGTTCATCATAGTGGAACAATTTCCAGCTGTTCTGAATTTAAAGAAAGTTTAAAAAGGAAACTTTGTACCAAAGTATGTTTTGAGTTAAATTTTTTCATACAGGAAGGGATGCTAAAGTTGTTTCACTTTTGGAACCTGAGTAAGTATCAAATCAATTCAACATCTAAATCATAACTACATCATAAAGGGAAGCTAATTATTGTCTAAAAAAGGTCTGGATTATTACCTTTTTTTTTCTCTACATCATGGATTATGCACTTTATCGTAGGGCGTAAATGAAGTCACCCATAGCCTAGTTTTCTTGTTGAGCGAGTAATAATAAACACACTACAATATCAAGCGAAAATTATTATTAAACTATCAAGACAGCACCCAGGTACTGTGGTGTAAATACTCATCTCCGTAAATCCTGTTCGAAATTTAATCTATCACTTTTAAAAGTATCAAAAGTGAAAGCTTAGAAGCAGGAGAAAACGAAGTCGCCTTGTTCTATAAACCCAAATCAATAAACACATGTCTGACGGAGTGTACCCAGTTATTGTCAGAAAATGAATTATCTTTTTATTCCTGTATTATACTGTTTATAGTAACACACCGGTGACATCGACTTTTTAAAGAGTCGTTCTCTTGTTTTTGAGCAAGGAAAATAAACTCTTGTTTTTGAGCAAGGAAAATAAACTCCCCGGTTATTAAGCTAAACTGATTAATAAATGAGACAACAGCAAGGTAAATCTAAATCAGTTCTCACCTGTCTGCAGAATGGTGTTAATTAAAAGCCATCTGATTATAAAAGAGGGTCGCATTTTTCCAGTGATTTAACACTCCGCCATACTTCCCGTCCTTCCGGCTGGTCTAGTTGTGCTCAAACCAGACAGGTGAGTCTCTTCTAGTAGGTGTTGTCATGAGGTATATGGGCAGCTTCCAGTCCTCAATAAAGGATCCAACCCACATTAAAAAAAAAATAAAAAATTCTACAGCTGTGGTGAGCTACTAACAGCTCAGGGTGTGAATGTGTGTGTGAATGGGTGAATGACTGATTGTAGTGTAAAGTGCTTTGGGGTCATCGGACTTGACAAAGTGCTATACAAGTGCAAGCCATTTACCATAACTCAGCAGAAACTGTTTTAGGATTTTTCAAAGATATCAAGTGGCAACAAGAACCCTAAAGATTGTCACTTTTCTTTCTGGAGACAGTTACTAATTAGGATCTATAGAAGTGTTTTTATTTAGAACCCAATTGTAGTTATATTAGATACAACAGGAAAGCATCAGTTCACTGGAAAAACAGAGCTTCTAAAAATCTTATACCTTTTGTGTCAAAATTATTTATGAAAACCACACTGAAGTGCAATGCTTCTCTACTGATATATTTAGAATACAATGTGTGTTCACATCCCTTTGTCACATCATGACCATTTACTTCAGTTTATAGCATTGGGATTAGGATTTTATATTTAAGACCAACATAACTGTTAGGTAGAGGGACATTATTGCATAGTTTTAACAAGATTTTTTACAAATAAATATTCTGAAAAGTGTGAAATGCATCTGTACTCAGCTTGTGGAAAGACCTGTAACAGGTCTAATCTGAGGGAGCGTTACATGCTTGTCAAACTGGTTGAGCGGCCATGGAAGTGAAACCCAAACGGCAGCTGAAAAAAAAAATAAAATGAATAAAATGGCAAAAAGTGACACCTGTGAAAGTTTCTTGCTTTTTGTTTTTATTTTGTAGCAAACAGTTTAATAAAGTGAACCACCAACAATTAACAGAAAATGACAAAGTAACTTAAGTTGGGAGAAAAAAAAAACATTAGGGTTGGTGCAAATTGAAAAATGGAAAATACATTATTTACATTAGACAAACAACAAACAAAACAATACATTTCCAAACTAATACAAACTGAAAATACCTTAAACACATTCCAATAATTATTTGAAGGCTTGTATTTAAAGAAGAATCCATTTCGGCTAGAACCTTCCGTCTTTAAACACACATCTTAGTTTAAACCAAACCCAGAACCAATTAACTGGACACAAACCTTCCCTCCCACCCTGTGCGAAGTTTTGCCTTCGCACAGGGTGGGAGATGGAACATGGCAGAGGTAATAGTGCGTTCCATTTGTCCTCTGTTGTCGTAATTCTCGACCTCCAGGTCGGAATATTTGACTTTGACACCCACTAAAGTCGGTAGTACGAAAAACAAACGTTTAATAAGAAGATTGTACCATTGGCTCATTGTTACACTGAGATACACCCCAAAAAAATTAGCTCATTGACTCAAAGGGGCTGAAAACAAATGCATTAAATGCTTTTCAGATGTTTGTCTGCAAAATGTCTTCATAAACAAGCCTATTTTTCATTCTACAACAGCCAGACCACTGAGGTGGCTAGGTGTTGTGAGTGTAAAGTTGATCAGGTAAGAAAAGTTTGTTTTTTTCCCCCCAGCAGTTTTTACTTTGTCAGCACAAAGCATCTGCCGATGCCAAATAAAGCAGAGTTTGTGACTACAGTTGAAGTCTGATTTTATGTATTTTATCTTCCCTTCCAGCCACCAGATGTGCAACGTTAGCTTGAAAGTGTCCTTTTAGCTCCAAAGCGGGGGTTATTTTAGTTTAAGTGGCGAGGCAGACAGTGTCCTCAGAAAGAAGCACGTAAAACACAAAGATAGTTATTGGTAAAATAGTTGTGCAGACAGCCTTTTTAGGCTGCTAAACAATAAAGCAGAAATTACATCTGCCTGAATGTTAGCAGATTATTTGGGGTTTAAGATAAAGTTTATTGTTTCAAGCTAACATTCACCACTGTGGGGAATGGTCCCTCTATAGGGTGCTGGTTTGTTAGTGTAGGAGCCAAAGTTTTCCAGATAGGGTTTGAGATAAAATATATATATATTATAGTCAGAGTATAAAGTTAAATTCTGGAGTGAGAAATAACTGTACTCTGCTATATATTGCTGTTATTTTTGTTATTCTGATTAATATGTTTGCCTTTATAACTCTAAAGGCTGTATTAAGAATATCGGTCAAGAAAATGTTTTTATTTGTTTAGCGTTATTATTCTTGATTTAATATAGCTGCCCTTTATATAGGGGTGAATTTCCTTGTGGCTTGGGGGGAATTTCTGGTGGAAAGAGACCGAAGCCACACAGTTTTTCTTACCCTAGCTGTAAACATTGTGGGACAGCATCAGCCAACTTCAATTATTTTGGATAATCAATCATTGAACAACTCCTGTAAGAAGATTTCACTGTGGAACCTGAACAAACATTTGTCTGTCATCTTGTTTACATCGGAGCACCGTGTAGGTTTGATTGAGAGCAACGCAGCCTCTACAGCGCAAGTAACGTCAACTATGCGTCTCTGTGCTTCAGATCCCACAGTTAGATCTCCAAGCTGCTGCCCTGCTCCCCTCTCAATAAACATTTATAATAAATATCAACTTCTCAAAATCAAATAGGTGCAGAAGACTTTGCTACCACTTGTCCCGTCTTGGGTACTCATTGTCTTATGAACTGATGAATAGTTAAACTTTCATCACTTTCTCAACGTCTGTCTGCATTCCTAGCTGTGACACACTGGTTTAAATTTATATCTCACTTTTAGACAATGAAATCAACCACCAAGACGTACAAGTCTTCACATAACTTAAAGGAAATGCTGTAAAAAAAAAACCTCAGATACATGTCCTTTAAGTTAGAAATAAACAATATATGGTAAAAGATGGCATACGGCCCACCCACCGGGTGAGGGATGCTGAAGAGGCACAAGCAGCCAGCCCACCAGGAGGAACCAAGCCATGAGCCCAGATTAGAAGTTTGAGTAAATTAATACTAGAGCAACAAAACCTGGAACCTGTTGGTTGATCTCTGATTAGAGGAAGACAATGTAGGGACGTCTAAAAACATCTGGGTTCCTATGGTGCTTACATGGTGATAATCACATCCTTACTCTTAGCATCTTACACAGGCACATCTTGAAAAATCTGAATATCATGAAAAAGATTCCACATATTTTATCAGTCATTTATAAAAAGGTTAATCTAAGCTCACTTTTTTAAATGATCTGTAATTAATTCTAATAATATATCACAATCAATGCACCTGGTCTTACAACATATAACAAGGCTTTTTTAGGACCTCTTCTGGGGAAGTTTTTATAAAAACACAGTTTTATAAACATAGGGATAACCACCTTCATTCTGCTCTATCATCTTTATACCAACAGAGCAGCTATACAGGCCTTCAAATCTAAAGTCCATTTTAGCTGCAGGAGTTAGGAATTTTTGGACCACAGAGGTTATGATAAGAAGCAAAACCCTTCAGGCCATCAGGAAGGATTTTCTGCATATTAGTAAAAGGAGGCCTGGTCTCCGGACATGGCCATAACAGTCTGCAGTGTGCGGATGTTGGAAGAAAGAGTTAGAGAAAAATCTTATATTTCCTAAATATTTAAAGCTCTGATAACTTGAGTATAAAATGTTACAAATTTCTTACCTTTTGAGAAAATCACATAAAAAGCTGCCTGCTATTTTAGCTCATACACTTGTGACAGTAATGAAACCATCCAAGATAATAATGACAAATTTTAAAAATAATCTGCAGATTTTACTGAAGACAGAGCAGCAGGTCAACCCCCTTCACAGAGAAAACTTCATGATTTTTTTTTTTACAGTTAGAGCTATTAGGAAAACAGAGTTCGGATGTTTGCTTGGTTTAAGCTTCATAATGGACAGTTTATATTTGTCACCAATAAACTACAAGTGATTTTTAAGCACAAAGAGAAAGAAAATAACTAATATTTCTAGCTGTGACTAAAATGTACATTTATTCATGTAATTAATTGTAGTTAATTGTGATGATTTAGATTGAACTCAATATTAGCCGAACACGGAGCTGAAGCTTAAAGGATTTATTGCACAGATGATGGGTCCTCCAGGCTGACACAAAGGCAAAAAGCTGGGACAGACTTAAAAACAGGACAGATAATGTAGGGCAACAGACAGATAAATTAAACTGAGGCTGCAATGCTCTTACCCCAGGCTTGAGAGTTGACGGGAGAGGAGTGACGTTCTGGCACTGGAGACTGATCAGAACGGAGTATAAATAGAGATGATAACAGGTGAAAACACTGAAGGCTAATTGCAGACGGGGTGGAGAGTAAACAGGTGTGCTGAGTAAAGATTAGATCAGCTCCAGTGCCAGAAACGTTACATTAATAGTGCACTGAAATAATAAACAGATGTCAATTTCCATTTACCCGTTTTTAGCCTCATAATGAAGGGCTTAAGTAATCAAATCTAATTATACGGAGAAACAGTGACACCAGGTGGTCATGTTGAGAATTTTTTTAAAACAGAAACAGTTATTAAACAAACATATAAAAATACAAACAATAAAACATACATGGTGAAAAAGTATATTCAACAATAAATACAATCCAAGTGTGTTATTATATTACAATGATCTATTGCCTGTCAGTTGTTTATGAAGCTTTATGCCATCAGGTCCACAGCTTTCTATATCAGGTGATGTTGGCTGTCTGCTGGTTTGTCTGTTAATCAGGACACATGTCGTCTCCCCAGTTTTGTGTTTTGGCACCAACAATTCTTCAATCTTTAAAAGAAAACACAGTTCAGCTTAGAAACGTTTATTGTACATGAACAAAAGATATCAAACAGGAAGTTAAAATATCTTAAAGTGCTCATTATGTGGAGTGAATGCGATGTAGGGATATTAGAAGTAAGTGAAGATTATAAATATTTACAGAAGATATAACAGAGAAAATTATGTATTTGTGCCAATTGCAAATATCTTTTTAAAGCAGTTAGGATAGGTCTATGAGCTATACTAAACATGGTTATTAGATTTTTTGCACGAAATTATTCTCAGATAATGAGATTTTGCCTTCCGAGTGGTAGCGCTCCTTTCACAATGAGCTGTTTTTGAGCTCTGTCATGTTTCTACAAATAAGCTGTAGCTGGCCGTGTACCCAACTCAATGTTTACTCTCAAATGTTAATAATGTGATAATAAGTACAAGCAGATATGTATCACTGTGACTTTGACCCTGAGCCAGACTCAGAAGCTGAAGGAG
Source organism: Fundulus heteroclitus (assembly GCF_011125445.2). Lineage (NCBI taxonomy): Eukaryota > Metazoa > Chordata > Actinopteri > Cyprinodontiformes > Fundulidae > Fundulus > Fundulus heteroclitus. The sequence continues at coordinate 10,625,067 of NC_046384.1, forward strand.
TGGAGCAACTGTCCCATATTAGCCAGGATTTTCAATACTTTTAGCCAAATTGAAGTGCCCCGTATGGGATGCTCTTTTTCCTTTTTTCTTGACTACATCCTGCAAGTTGTATTTACAAACACTAGATGGCACTCCTTGCCTTACATACCTAGACCTACAGTAAATAAAGAAATAGAAATCACAATGCAGCTTTGTTTCTGACTCTCTGATGGATTACATTTAAACGCTGTTCTATATTTTGGAGGTGCAGAGTTGGCCAGCCTAAAGCAGAAAGTGGTTTCTGAATGGACACAGAGTTATCAGAAGCCTATTGTTAGCATTAGATTGTGCTAAATGACGGATGTGCTTGCTCTGTTACTAGAAGCTGTAGAGACCAAAACATTTGCATATTTTGCATAATAGGTCTTCTTTAACAGTAATGAGTTACTTTGTGTTGCTCACCATGATCAGATCTCTGTGAAATGACTGGCAAAGAAAATATTTACGCAAATTATTATTTTTTTTTTAGATGTACCTGGCTATTAGAGCAGTGCCTGGTCTGGCAGTTCACCACTGGGTAGCACTAGAATTACATTTTGAGCAATTAAATAGTTCTCCCTTCCTAAACGTGATATTTTCCAGCTTCTGTGTAAAGTCAGTTCCCATTGCATGATCTGAAGTAGGATCCAAAATGTTTAACAGCCGCTGTAAGTTTTTTTTTTTTATAGTTAAGAAGCGATTGCTGGCGCCATCTGTGTTCGTTGCTTCCTACAGCGTTATTTTCTAACTTTCAAATTTGGTTTATTTTTAGAAAATAAGAACTTTTATTCTAAAGACATGAACAAAATGTTGACATAAATAAAGGACCAAAATTTACACTGTGCTTCATTCTTTTTGCAACATTAAGAAGCAACACAAGTGCTTCTTGCATAAAAACAGAGAAACTATAATTTCTGCTGAATGAAAACTCTTCAGACATGAAGACGAAGTCGCTCAGGATGACCTTTGTTTTTAGGCTGCAGGTTACGCTTCGTCTCCCTGGAGTTTCTGGACAATGTTTCTGCTCTAAAACAATTAAAGGGATGCAGAAAGTTCCTGTAATGTTCCAGCAACCGCTGCCCTTAAACACATTTATCATCTATTTCAGCGAGTAGCGCTCTGGTGTCTGAATGTGTTGCACTGTGGGCCAAAATAACCAAGTCTAAAGTACTCAAAGGACATCATTTTACATTTTAAAAATTAGTCAAATGTGAATTATTTTCCTTTTAATCTCAGCAATAAATTAAACAAGGGAGAAAAGAATCATTGCAGGTCCCACAAAGGCTCTTAGTTGTTTGCGTTAATAAAAGAAAGCTTCAGTTTCCTCTCTTGTTTGGTCTAAGTTTTTTTCCTTTTACATTTTGTTTGTCTAGAAAATGTTTTTAGCGTATTCCCAGCAGCAACAAGGAGACCTTTCTTTAAAAACCCTTCCTCTATTTAGCCAATATTAATGAACGGCTGGGGCCCAAATCTGTTTTATTGAGAAAAAAATTCTAAGATCAAGAAGTTTACGGAGCGACATGTGATATTGAACTGAAAGCAAGCGAACAAACATGAATAATAAAATAACAATACTTTGTGCCGCACCCAACATTTTTGAGAAGACAGGAATTTATGAGAGACAATATTATCCTCTGAAATGATCGATGGGGCCCGTCAACATCAGCTCCGTTTGCCGTTTACCGTTAATCACACGGTGATGGAGGGCGAACAGGAAGGGCGTGTTTCAGTCATACCTGAGCTTCCCCCACCCTGCTGTCAGCAACAGACCAGACCTCAGAGCTTTACAGGCATGTTTTCTGTTTTAATAGAGGCAATCATCTGGCTTCAAACAAGCAGCCTGCACCTGTTGGGCAGCAGTTTAACAACATTTCCGCTATAAAACCTCCTCTGTTGACAGCTCTTAAAGGGCCCAGTCTGAATCAATCAATCAGCTGTCAGGGTCCCAATGAGAAGCAGTTAAAAGGAAGCTCTGCGGGGCTTTTAAGTGACCTTTCTGGACAGTTTTGCAGCTTATTTTTCTGGGAAGGGAGGGTCAGAAAAGAGACATGAGTGTTTCAGGGAGTAAAGTTGTGAGCCAATTTTTTTTACTAGAGGGATTCACAGTTTTTAAGTTAGCTTTTTTAAAACGCATTTCAAGAGAATAACAAAATTCCCAATTTATTTAAACCCTGATTTAACCATTTCTGTTAACCAAAAAACATTTTCTTGACAGAAAACTGTTAGAGTTGAATTAAACAGATGCCCAAAAGATACTTTTCCTCGCTGTAGAACACGAGGAGGCTAATTTAAGTTTGTAGTTTAATAAAAAAAAAAAAAAAAAAACCTTTTCCATGAATGTGTTCAGTCGGTTGAAATGTCGCCCGCAGGTGTGTTTAATTAACCTAAACCGTCCGCGTCGGTGAGCTGCGCAGTTTCATTTTAAACTAGTTTCGATTTGAATCTTTAATGCTTTGATATTATAATAATAAGTTCAGTGAACTCCTGAAACCTACCTTGTGGCAGCAGCTGGTAGTCCGTAAAAGCAAAGGTACCTCCGAGAAGCTCTCTGCTCTGCGTTCAGGGTTTAAATGAAGAGGCAGAGTTGTCGGTTCACCCGTTTAACCAGGAGCTGCGCGCCGCTGCTGCGCTTTAAACACGGAGAAACAGCGACGCTCTGTGGCCGCAGTGTGTAACTGCTCCTGAAAAGATGGAGTAAACCTTTTAGGATTAAATAATAAAAAATAAATAAATAAAATATATATTTTATTAATAAATAATATCTATCTATCTATCTATCTATCTATCTATCTATCTATCTATCTATATATATATATTGCTCACACCTTAGTAGCTTTATTTCTTTTCTCTTTCTTGCATTTTTTTCTTTGGTCAGCTGTTTTTTTTAAAAAGACCATTGAGCAGTTTCACAGTTATTTGTGTGACGACCATATTTTTTTTCCTTTTTTTCTTTGTATCATTCTAACTTTCAAAGACAAACCAACGAAAGGTTTATTTTGGTGAAACTGAAGTAAAATTATAGTTTGATTAAATTTTTTTATTTTTACAAATACTTATTAGAAAAATACTTTGTAGAACCACTTTTTTTGCTTCAATTACAGTGCAGGTAATGCAGTTGTCTTGACCAACTTTGTATATCTAATAAGTAATACAATTTTTTCTTACTAAATGTTTTGAGCTCAGTCTCCTAGGACAGATTGGATCTGTAAACATCAAACTTGATTCTAGTCTGGACTTTAAAACAAAAAAACAAAACTCTGTGCCACATCCTTTAAAGCTTGGGATATCTACTTGTGAATAAAACCTCTCCACATCTTCATTCCTGACCTTTCTGTTCTCCTTCCCATGTGGACTAGAGACAAATGGCTGAGTTGCACTGAGGGCTTCGTGTTAAAGGCGTAATAAAAAAGTGCAACACACTTTGCAGATTTGTAAGTTGGAGAACTGTGTATCGTTCCCTTCAAGTACACGATTATTTACTATTTTATGTTGATTTATCACATAAAAATCCAACATGGAAGTCTGTGATTGTAATGTGATAAAATCTGAACCACATTAAATGTAGTTCAGAAAAAAAAAATACATAAAGTAACAAAATTCCTATTTGAGGCATTAAAATCATATAAAGTTAAAAAAAGACCTAAAAACCAAACCGCAAACACCCTTTGCATGTCCTCCAGTCACATCTGTTACGTCTCATGCATTTCAGTCTTAATGTGACAGTTTTGGTTTGTCACAAGTTTAAATTTTCTCACATCTATCATCTGATTCTTTTCTTGTTTCGATAAATTAATAAAATCATTAAAAACTTGTTTTCCCGCCTTCATATACAAAAAGGAGCCCACAACAAGAAAGAATTTAGGCTTTATTGACAATGACCACGCTTAATAACAAATGTTCAATATCAATGCAGAAGTGTTACATTTAGTACAATTTATTTTATTGAAAAAGAAAATACAAAAATAGCAATATAAACAAGCTGATATATATATTTTTTTGATAAATCTGATAGCAGTTTGCAGGAGCAAATCAAAAACTTGAAATATCAAATTATTTAGCATCAGTTTAAACTGAACTGGGGGGTTAAACATGTTTATGATAAAACAGCATTCATGTTTTTTTGGCTAGACACTGATTTATGGGAGCAAATCCTTCTAATTTTATGCAACACTCCACGCAGAAACAACATGGAACATGTAAATATTTGTTATTATTGGTTCTTGTGGGACTTATAGGGGTTGCTAAAAAAAAAAAAAAATCAACATAACTAATGTTATTTTTGCTGTTTAACCTGAGTCGCTAATGGCAGATGTGACATTATATCGTCATCTGTCTATTCGTTCATCATCTAGGGAGTCCATCACCAATCAGCCGCTGTGATGGTTAGCTGACTCTATTAAGAGACATTTGTCAAAAAGATTATTGATCTCTCTTTTGGCAAATTATCCTTCAGGATTTAAAAAACAAACAGCATTCCATTGAAATCATGATAAAGTATTATATTACAAGGCAAGGCGAGTTTATTTGTATTGCACCTTCCCAACACAAGTCTTTTCAAAGACCTTTACAGAATAAAAACATAAGACAACACATAATTTCTTGTCCCTCAACCTTAGACCTCATTTTTGATTGCTTCATTTCTTCCCCCACAAACATTTAGTTTGTTTTTATCATGGTTAAACTGGTAAAGTTGTATCTTATTGCTGGATTCAACTTTGACTGATGGTCTCTGCATCATTCATAGGTCACATGGTTCTGATTTACCATACCAGTCATCCCTATGCGTCTTTCATGGCTGCGATCCACAACTCTGAAAACAAGAGAGAAAATCTTTTTGTTAAGCGGAGCAAAGTGAGATAAATCTGATGAACATATCAGATCAGTAGAAACTTTTGTTACGATTATTTAAAACGTTCCAAAATCAAAAGGTACATAAATCTGCAGAGCTTAAAATACAAAAAAGAGATGGGTAGTAAAGGTAGATGTGGGTGAAGCTTTTAAAAAAAGGGGGAAGAACAAGAGAAAGCAGAAAAAAATTTTAGTGTAAATAAGGAATAATAAAAATGGTCTTACTGAGTTTTCTGCTGGAGGTTTCTTCTTGTTAAAAGGGAGTTTTCCTCTCCATTGTTGCTAAATGAATGCTTGGTATGAGGGATTGCTGCAAAATCATTGTCACTGTCCAAGCGACTGTCCGATGTCGCTACATGCTTATCCACAAGAAGTGAATGCTGCAAGTCATGGACTTCATCCAATCTTCTGGGTTTCCTGAGATAGAAAAAACTTTAATCAAACTGTCTGGATGATTTGAAACAACTGACTTTGTAAAGTGCATACTCATAATGTGTTGTAAATTCACAGGATACAAATAAACTGAATCAAACGCCAACACTATAATCAGACACAAACATTTGTCAACAGACTGGAAGGTTTAGGTTTTCCAACATTCCAGACTGTGTGTGACAGAAATACCTGTTCTCAGCCTTTTTCCTGAACAGTACAAAGATGAGAACAGCAGCAACACAGATTATCACCACCAGTCCAATCAAACACCATTCTTTGAGGAAACAGGAAGACATGCTATAAATTTGATATCAATTTATATAAATATAAATACTGAAACCTGAACATGAACTTACCAACAACTCTGTAAGTTGCACCAGATTCTACATCCAGACAAAGAAAAAACCTCAGAGATCAGAAAACAGATCATCAGTCTATAAATGTGAGTCTCTGAAAGAGTTTCTCACCATGATCAGACGTGTGTGAGGGTCCAGGAACGGTGAGCAGCAGCTCTCTGGGAGCAGCAGAGAGAACTGACACTGAACATCCAACCTGTGTGCTGCTGGAAGCTGACAGCAGAGCTGTGGTGGTGACGGTGACGGTACCGTTGCTGTTGCTCACCCTGGTGGTGTTGTAGAGGGACAAGCTGAGGTTCTGCTGTGGAGCAGTCAGTGTTACAGTGGGAGCAGGTCGACCTGTGGCTGAACAGGACACAACTGACCCTGCAGGAGAGCTTGATCTGCTGACATCAAGGACGGGTCCATGCAGCTCTGGACAGAGAACAACCAGATAATATTAAACACCTGTTACCTCAGTATAAGGTAGAGTTAACGTCACCTGGAGATGTTGTGGTGCTCCACAGCATGTACTCACCAGAGAGCCTGAGGCAGGTCCTGCCTATCAGGGCTCCTAGAGGATAGGTGTTAAACAAACATCTATAGCAGCCTTCATCCTGCTCCGTCACCTTCCTGATCACCATGGAGCAGCTCTGCAGACCTTCATACTCAAAATCCATCTTCTCCTCCAGACCAGGTCTCATTCTAGAACCAAATTTCTTAGTGTAGGTGGCGAGGTTCCTCTCTCCATCAAAGAGGACTTTCTGCCAGGTGACCTGGAGGACTTCTTTATCTTCAGTGAGTTGGCAGCTTAGAGAGGCTTGACCTCCCACTGCTGCCCACACAGCCTCCTCTGTTTCTATCACAGCCAGCTGACCTGCATGGAATATATTTGCAGAAATTAAGTTTTAAATGTGATCTTATAAATTTCTGTGAAAGGTTTCAGGAAAAACCAAAACAAACAAACAAACTATTCTTACATCAACAAGCTGCAGATGGATTTTGGTCGAGTAAAATATGACGCATAGAGAGATGACACCTTTCATGCAGCTTGAATCATCTATTTACAGTGTTTGTCAAACTAATAGCTGCTCAACATCATTAAACACAGATTTTGGTAGAAATCTGCATCACTTAAATGTAATATAATTTCAAATAATCTTGACATGGCTGCTGACTGTGTAAATGGTGTCAAACAGAACAAAAAGGACAAAAGGCAATAAATGTCAGACCAGCTGGTCCGTAGTATGTGATGGAATAAGAAAGCTGCCAAAAAGACTAGTGCATGATTCTAACCACTCGTATTTATATGTCAATAAAAATAAAGCATGGAAAATTCTGCTGTCATATACTGTATATGTGTGTGTCCGAGAAACTGTTTGAGTTCAAGTTGTTTTTATGCGAGTAATAACATAAAACTGTCAATCTGACCAATCATGTCTGACACAAACTCCTCCCAAACCCTAAGAAACGAAAGTTACGTATGTAACTACGGTTCTATGAATCCTGGATGACCACCAGAGGGCGGTGCTGAAAGCACTAAATGTTCTATTCGGGCATGCGCAGTTTGAGTAATTATACCAACAGAGTCACACCTGTGACGCCGGATGACCACTCATAGGCAATATAGCCTGGTGTCATCCTTGGCTCTGTTCCTACAGAATCTTCCCGCAGAAGCAAGGATTCTGAGTGACAGAGAAGCTCTGGCGGTCATCCGGGATTCATGGCACCGTAGTTACATACGTAACTTTCGTTCTATTTCATCCCTCCTGACCACCAGAGGGCGGTGCTGAAAGCACTGAATGACTAATGCCAACTATGTCACAAGGAATCCTGAGCACATACCTCACTGAGAGGGCCCAGCTGAACCTTGTAAAAGGACCTGACCCAGTGGATGAGGGATTGTAGAACCTCGTGAAGGTGGTCGGGGAAGCCCATGATGCAGCAGCACATATTGCTTCCAGAGGGACCCCTCTCAAAGCCACCCAGGAAGCAAAGACACTCCTGGTGGAATGTGCCCTCACCCTGACTGGCAGGGAGCAGCGACCTGCAGCGTAGGTGTGGCAGATGACACTGACAATCCAATAGGACGGACACTGCTTGGAAAGAGGGCAGCCTAACCTCGGACCCCCATAGCATAGGAAAAGCTGGTCCGAGAGTCTTAGCTTTGCGGTGGCCGCAATGTATGCCTCCAATGCCCTTACTGTTGCAGTTGCACCTGACAGAGGCTGTAACCGAGCCAACCGCAATGGTTAGTTACGGTGAAAAGGAGACACCTTAGGCACAAATGCAGTGTTAGGCCACAGGGTAACACCGGAACCATCTGGAGCCCACCTGATACAGGTGGGGCTGACAGAAAGAGCATGCAGCTCACTGACCCTCTTAGCTGAGACGATAGCCAACAGAAAAGCAGTCTTGCAAGGAAGCCACTTGAGGTCTGCTTGTGCCAATGACTCAAATGGAGGGTGGCACAATGCCGCCAGAACCAATGGTAGATCCCAATCCGGCACTCGTGGAGCCGGCAGCGGGCGTAACCTACGAGCACTGCACAGAAAAAGTGAGACTAGATCATGGCGCCCCACTGTACGGTCGTCGACAGGTAGGAGACAACACGAGATTGCTGCAATGTACACCTTAAGGGTCGAAGGAGAGCGGCCCTTATCAAGAAGAGACTGGAAGAACTCCAGAATAGTGGGCACCGAGCAGGTAACCGGATTCTCATCGCCGGCAGAGCACCACTGAGAAAAGAGACGCCATCTGTTATCATACTGCAGCCTAGTGGAGGGCGCCCTAGCACTCAATATGGTGTGTCTGACAGGATCTGAACACCCAGTCAGCCTCCCAGGGGCCATGCCCACAGCTGGAGATGTTGAGGGTTGGGGTGCCATATCTGTCCCCCCAACTGAGACAGCAGATCCCTCCTTGCTGGAAGACGCTATGGAGTACTGCGACACAGACTCCAAAGCAGCGGGAACCACGGGCGTGCTGGCCAGAACGGAGCTACCAGCAAAACCCTGTGGCCTTCCTCGAGAACCCTCCGTAGAATAGGTCAAATCAGCGAGAGGGGTGGAAAGGCATACAGTGCGCCCGCCATCCCTGTCAGGGAATACCATAGGGGACAATGAGTCTGTGGCGGACAGATCTACCTCTACCTGGCCACAGAGGTTCCAGATCATGCGCACTACGTCGCGGTGAAGAGACCACTTTCCCGGAGCAGGTGCCTGGCGGGATAGAGAGTCTGCAACCTGGTTCTGCCGCCCTGGTAGATATGCTGCGCGCAGGGCGGACAGACACATGCCTTCCCTCTAGGTGGGGCAGAAGGCACCTGAGGGCCATGTTCACAGCCTGCAGCTCCAGCACATTTATGTGCTCAGTGCGCTCCCTTGGAACCCAGAGAGCCCCCGGACCGCTCTGTGTTGCCACACGGTGCCCCAGCCCATGGGGCTGGCATCCGTGGTGACCACTTCCCTTCGAGACACCACTAACCCCATTGGAACGCCACTGGACAAAAGGATCCTGTCCCGCCAAGGAATTAGGGCACGAAGGCACATCCTTATCACCATGAGCCTGCGACACCTGTGCTGCCTGGCGTTTAGGCAAAAGCTGTTGAGCCACCGCTGCAAAGGACGCAGAAGGAGAAAACCCAAGGGCACAACATGAGTGACTGATGTCAGTTTGCCCAGCACTTGCAGGAAGATGCTGTAAGGAAACTGCCTGCCCAGCCTGAATCGACCGACAAGCTGGATTATGTCGTCCACCCTGTGAACAGATGGACGGGCCTTCAAGGTAGTTGTCTGAGATGGAACCAGACAACTCTTTGCAAGGTTGACTTTGAGGCCCAACCGTGACACCTGAAAAAGAAGCCGGGACGTATCCCGAGAGGCAACTACCTGAGTGGAGCACAAAAAAGCCAGTCGTCCAGGTATGGCAGAATCCTGACTCCAGAGGCCTGCAGAGGAGAGAGGGCCGCTTTCACACATCGAGTAAACACCGTCGGGGAAAGGGAGAGCCCGAATGGGAGCACCCGGAATTCCCAATGGCGACCCCGATAAGCAAACCTGAGAAAGCGGCTCTGCCGCAATAGGCACATGAAAGTAGGCGTCTGTCAGATCTATTGAAGTAAACCAATCCCCTGCCACAACAGTCTGAAGGACCTCTGCTGTGGTGAGCATGTGGAAGGGAAGGACTTTCAGGTATTGATTGAGTCCCCTTAGATCTAAAATGGGGTGAAAACCGGCAGTCTTTTTTGCCATGAGGAAGTATGTTGAATAGAAGCCTCTGGGTTGCCACAGAGGATCCACAGCCTCGATTGCTCCCTTGGCCAGGAGGGCGGAAAGCTCCTGGTCTAGTGCTGGGTATTTCACCGGGTCGGTGATAACAGTAATTTTGACCCGGAGTGAGAAAGGGGGCCGCCGTCGGAACTGAAGCAGAGGGGAAGCTCAGGTTAAGGTGGCAACCACCTATAGATCCACAGTGTGAGCAGCCCAGAAATTCAGCAGCTGATGGGAAAAATGTCCAACGGCTGGCCCGGTGGCATCATCTCCTATCCGATCGTCCCCTGGGAGCCCTGGGGGGGGGGGGGGGGGGGGTCCAGGATCCGAGGCCCGGGTTTGTCTAACTGGCCGGCCGACTGGCTCTCGAAAGACCCTGCTGGGTCTCTGCCGCACTGGAATAGGAAGCACCAGTCCAAGGCCGTGGCCGAACACTGGTGGCAGCAGCAGGGCGCCCCGAACGCTGAGGGAAGGGTGGCACACTCCTGCGAAGGCCAGAAAGCTGCTGGCTGGCTGATCCAAACAACTCCCCTGGCACAACCGGGACACCCCTGAGGGTCCTACGGCATGCCTCAGTGAGAGGAAACTGTGCAAGCCAGACCTGTCTATGAGCTTGGACAAGGAATGACATGACACGGCCAAGCTCTCTGGTCATCAGCGCAAAGGCCTGCAACGCTGCGTCGCTAAAACCAACCGCTGCAGCTGCACCACCAGCGTCCTGAACCGATGCAGAGGCATACAATGCAGGAGCATTGTATGCCTTACACAGGAGGTCATCTGTAACCCGACATTGAGTCCGCGGGCATCTTACGTCAGGACACAGGGCTTCATCTGGCGACACAATCAGTGAGGCGACAGCAGGTTCAACTGCTGGCATACAGTCCTGGCCGGCCTTCACCGACTCATGCATGGCAGCTAACACCCAACCGTCCGAGGAGAGCCGTGATAACGCTCTCGGGTCCCGCCAACAAGCGTGCAACTCCTTAAGGTACTCCTCTGATGGAGGTACAGAAAAGGGAGTAGGAGCCCGTCCGCGCCTGAAAAAGGCACTCCCGGAGTCAGAGACATCTCCTTGTGAGAGTTCCAGCTGCAGCTGCTTCTGGGCCATGGACATGACATCCCGCATGGAACTGTCACTGGCCTCCCCAACTGCACTCTGGGATGAAAATGAACCAGTGTCAGAGGCTTGAGAGGACCCTGCCTCCTCCTCCTCATCTCTAAAATGAGAAGCAGAGGCAGCCAGACATACTAGTTGCAGCCTCTGCAACTAGTATGGGGGGATGGGTGCCGAGACTGCTGTCCCACCATGGCGCTTAGAACGCCTGGGGGATCCACCTGTCCAGAGGGTGGAAGGTCAGAACCCTCCTGGGGGCACAACTGGGCTAACCGAGCCACCCTCACTGCATGTGGCATAAGACTACAATTCATGCAGGGATTCTCGGAAAGCGCTTCCGCAAGGTGTTCATGTCCAAGGCAGGTAGGGCACAGGTCGTGGCCATCCTCTGCCTGGAGGGCAGCCCCACAATCCATGCAGCTGTGGGAGCCATCCATGTCGATGGTCAACAAAGCTCAGCCCTATCAAGAAAGGAAAATGAGCTAAAATCGGGAGAGGGGGCGCGAACGCAGCCGTCATCAATTATAGCAGAGCCACGAGAGAGGGTGCAAACACAAGGAGGCTGATATTGGGAGAGGGGGTGAACACGCTACCGTCACCAGATAAAAAAACAGTAAAACAAAGAAACTAACAACGTTAGCCGTGTTCAATCTTCAGTAAATGAAGTGTGTCACACTGAGAGAGGGGGCGAACACGCTGCCGTCACCAGGTATAAAACTAATAAATCAAAAGGAGCTAACAACGTTAGCTGTGTTCAATCTTCAGTAAATGAAGCTGGTCACACTGGGAGAGGGAGCGAACACACTGCCGTCACCAGGTATAAAACTAATAAACGAAAAGAAGCTAACAATGTTAGTCGTTTTCAAACTTCGGTTAACGAAGTAGGTCACACTGGGAGTGGGGGCAGAAACGCTGCCGTCACCAGGTATAAAGCTAATAAATCAAAGAAACTAACAACGTTAGCCGTACTCAACTTCAGAAAATAAAGTTGGTCACAACGGGAGTAGAGGCGAAAAACGCCGCCGTTACCAGCACTCAATCAAAACAGCCCAAGCTGTAGGTAACACGGTAACCAGAAGCCGTGAGTTGGGAGAGGGGGCACGCACGCTACCGTCACCAACAAGCACCTTACTTATCTTCCGAAAAACTTCCAAAACGTCCAACAGATCAACCCGTTGCAGCCCTGGAAGGGCGAAGGGAAAACCGCAACTCAGAGAGATGAGGCGTCAAACAACGGGGAAGATAGCGAACGGTTTGCGAGAAGAAAAAAGGAACATAGCCTCTGAGTGGTCATCCAGCGTCACAGGTGTGACTCTGTTGGTATAATTACTCGAACTGCACATGCCCAAAGGGAACATTCAGTGCTTTCAGCACCGCCGTCTGGCGGTCAGGAGGGATGAAATAGAACTCAGGTTTTGTTCCTCCTAGCTCCTGTTCCTTGACCTTTCATGGGGTCGACACTAAGAACTCTGTCAGATGATGCGAGTAAAATCCAGGCCTACAACCTTCTGAAAATGATCTATAAGTGCGTCCTCTCTTCTCTCCGGCCATCTTTTGTTGATTTGAGGTGGGCTGTGCTTATACCTCATGTCACGCAAAGGATTGTGGGATTCTTTATAGCTGCTTAGAGCTGATAAGGAAGATAGAAACTAAGGAATTTGTATGGAGCCTCAGAGCAGAGACTCGTTCGATAAGGCGTCATCTCAACATTTTTCTACTGGAATTTGTCTCCACATCAGTGAAAACTTTGTACTTGTAGAAATTAAAGAGTTTTATTCACAAGACTTTTCATCCAGAACCGTTTCTCAGACTCACATTTATGACAGCAGCATTTAGTGTGCAGTATTTCACTGAAATACAAATATATATACGAATGGTAAGAAACATTCACTCATCTTTTAGTCTTAGTTACTCCATAGCAATAACTTGTTCTTGGAAAGTCTGAGTCAAATGGAGTAGCTACATGTCAAAATCACCAATGTAAAGATCTGGACACTAGATTTAGGACTTTATGCATTTTAAAGGTTATTAAATCACATCTGATGTATCAGGAGGCACAGCTGCACATGTATGTTAAGAACACCTCAAACACACGGCTTCCCAGGGTGACATCATGGAAACGTAAAGAAATCAGCCGAGAAACGAGGAAGAGAACTTTGGACCTCCACATTTCAATGCACCATAAAAGTTTGCCCATTATTGTTGAAACAAAGTCTTGTTCTTTAGCAAGGAGAAACCAAACCAGCTCTCACCTGTCTGAAGGAAGGTGTTCAATAAAAGCCATATGATTATGACAGCGCTTGGCATTTCTGCGCTGCTTCAGCTCGCCTTCATGTTTCCTGTCCCACCTGCTGCTGTGGAGCTGCGCTAAAACCAGACAGGTGTGTCTCCACCAGAACCAGCGTTATCAAGAGTCACGTGGAAAGCTTCCCAGCCTCAATAACCCAATCCAGAACAACCCCTGTCTTTTAGAAATGCTACAGGGTAAACCGTTTGTAAAGTTACAGTCAAAAATTAACAGCAACGTTTCGGGTTATTTAGCCTTTTATAAGAGAAATAAATAGGAGTTAATCTTTCAGTCATATTTATTTTCACCACATTATTCATATATTTATTCAAACATAAATTTTTACACACATAATTGCACTACTGCTCTATTGGTGATAGATTTATTTTATGTGTATTTGTCACATCACTTCCACTAAGTTTAGTGTATTGTTTTGGGATTTTATGTGAAAGACCAACACGAATGAAAATCTGAAAAGTGTGGCATGCATCTGTAGTCAGCTAGTGGAAAGACTTAATCTAATCTGATTTAGTTTGGACTATTTTGCAAAGATGTGCAAGGCTGGTGGAAACAACCAGACTGACTTGCTTATTGATTTTAAGGGGCTGAAAACAAATGCTTTCCACATTTTATAGAGTTTTATGTGAAATAAGTCTTTATAAACATGCATATTGTTCCTTTCACATCATAATTAGGCAGTAAAGAAGTTTCTGGTTGTAGGGTGATGACATGCTATGAATCAGAAGACTTCCTTTAATTGTCATTATACTCATGTACAATGAGATTAAAACCAGCAAACAGTGCAGAAATATTAAAATATAAATTATCAAAGATATATACAGTATAAACATTAAGAGGTAAAGTTTTTCTCCTGCATTGCAGAAATAAAATATTTTGGTATATAAATTGTTAAACATATGTGTGTAAATATTGCACATTGTCATTATTGCACAGTAGTAAGGCTTTTTAATGAATACTGTTCCCAATGCACTTTAGGTCAGTGCATTTATCTTTAATAACAATAATAATAATCTTTATGGTTATTGCAACTTACGTTCCAATGAAATGTGTTCTCTACATTTAATCTATCCCCTCAGGGAGCAGTGGGCTGCCACTGTGTGGCGCCCAGGGAACAATCTGGGGTTTAGGGTCTGGCTCATGGACCCAGAGTGGCAGCCTGTGGGAGTTAAACCCAGAACCTCCAGGACACAAGTGCAATGCTCTAACCACCAGGCCATCACTCCCTTCTTGGTCTATCGTCTTTGTCTAAGCTGTGAAAAACCAGACTGGAGGATCAGAGAAACATTTCATCCCCTCGTCTTGATTAATTTGACTTTGAAGATAAATAAAGGGAGAAGTTCCCTTCTTCCTTTATGCATGACGTTTATGCAGTTCCCTAAACCAACCACCAGAGGGAGCCAAACCACTTCAGGCCAGTCGTCCTCACCTCTCACCTCATGTAGACGATGGATTGTAGAGAAACACCTTCATCCCTGAGGAGCTCTGATCTGGACCTCCTTCAGTTTGTGTATCTTCCAGACATGGAGGTGGAGGACGCTGTCATCTACAGGCTTCAGGCTGTTTAAGACCAGGACCATCCTGGGAGCACCATGACCGTCATGTTATTTACGTCTCCAGTGCTTTAAACACCATCCAGCCTTCACTGCTGAGGAGGAAGCTGACAGACCACAGTATGTGAGGCTTCAGGACTGTGTTAGATGGTGGTCTGCAGCCAGTGGCGGTTCTACCTGGAATTACTCCCCAGCAAGAAACCCACCACCAACATATGCAAAACAACAACAAAAAACACTCCTTTACACTTTATGAAAGTTTACCAAACAAGCAGCTTATATCAAAGCAAATATTAACAATAGGTACACCTTCAAATACAAGCTACGCCTGAATTTAATCGACCTTTTCAGCCTATTAGGTAGAAGATGTAACAAAAAGTCGTGGTTTGGACAGCAATCCTTGGAGGTTTTATATGATCCAATATAAACTCCTCTTACCAACCCAGCCCTGCTCCTGTACCTGCCAATGTTTTCTAGGTGGTTCCTGCTCCTCCTCGGTCACCTTCTCTATCTCCTGTCCCTCCTCATCTGTCTCCTCCTCCTATGACTGCCGTTATTCTGTCCCTCTGCATCAACTCCACCACTGAAACTGGCCTCTAGCTACAACTAATAATAACGGCAACAATAATAAACATTATAGAATGCAGTGTTACGACACAAATACAATAAAAATGAATAAATAAGGAAAGCGGCTAAACACACAAACACAGTGAGGGAATTACTCAACTTGTTTCTGTTTTTCTTGGGCTTGTAAAAAAAATGTTATTGTAAAAACACAAGAAAACTTTGTTTTCCTGGTCGGTCAGTATGGATTGACATTAGTTTTGTTAAAGCAGAGTAATTATTTATACACCTATATTGTAACTATTAATGTTCTGTGTCCAACAGCATTACACTTAAATTATGAGAAACTATTTTATCACAAGGCAAGTTTATTTTTATTGCTCACTCTGCATTAAGATAATTTAAAGTGCTTTCGAACATGAATACATAAAAAACACATTAAAAACTAAATAATTTATTGTCCTTTAACCTTTGATCTCAGTATTGACTGCTTCATCTCTTCCTCCACAGACTGGTGGGTTAGTTTTTTTTCATCAAGGATAAACTGGTCACAGTTAGATCTTAGTGCTGCTTTAACTTTTTAACTGATGCGTCGTCTGCAGGAGGTTGTTGTGGTGGGTGGTGGAGCAGAGGTGACGTTTCTGTCATCTCCAGTCAGGTTTATTGTTAGGGTTAGGGTTATTGCTGGTTATTCTTTATAGCTGATGTGTCGTCTGCAGGAGGTGGATTGTAGTCGAAGTTTATTGTTATGGCTACGACTGGGAGTTCCTCCACTCTGAAAATAAGAGAGAACATCTTTATGTTAAACGGAGCAAAGTGAGATAAATCTGATTAAAACGTCAGATCTGAAGAAGCTTTTGTGACAAGTTAATTATTTAAAATGTTCCAAACTTGAAGAGTAAATAAATCTGCAGAGTTTAAAATAAAAAAGAATTGGGTAGTAAATGTAAACTAACTTTTAAAAACGGGTGAAAAAACAAGAGAAAGCAGAATAGATGTTAGTGTAAATGAGCAATAACAAAATAAAAAGGCTCTTACAGAGGTTTGTTCAGTGTATCTTCAGACTCCCTGTGTGTGTCTCCACTCTCCAATGTCCCTAGAAGCTCATCTATGGCTGATAATTGCTGAGGGTCAAGGTCTTCATCCAATCTTCTGGGTTTCCTTAGAGAGAAAATATTATAACCAATATGTCTGAATGATTTGATAGAACTGACTTATTAAAATGACCTGAAATCACATGTTGTGAATGAATGCTAGATAAATGAAATTAAAACAAATATATTTAAATCAGACCTTCTTGTCAAAGGGAAGTTTTCCTCTCCGCTGTCGCCACATGCAGGCTTGATGTGAGAAACTGCTGCATTGTCTGAGGGACTCTGCTTTTTTCCTAGAAGATCCTTCAGGCATGAATCCAGCGATTTAGGGACTCCATCCAAACTTCTGGGTTTTCTTAGAGAGAAAATATTTAAACCAATATGTCTGAATGATTTGATAGAACTGACTTTGTAAAATGCCTTGAAATAACTTGTTGTTAATAAATATGAATAAAATATAATTGAAACAATTAAATCAGACACAAACATTCATCGACTGACTGAGAGGTTGAGGTGATAAAACAATCCATTGTGTGGCAGAAGTACCTGTTCTCAGCCTTTTTTCTGAACAATACAGGGATGAAAGCAGCAACAGCAACACAGAGCACCAGTCCAGCGATCAAACACCGTTCTTTGAGGAAACAGTAACAAATGCTGATGTGATCAACTCAACAGGATAAATATAAACACTGAAACCTGAACATGAACTTACTAACAACGGTATAAGTTGAACCAGATTCTACATCCAGACCTGAAGAAAAAACCTCAGAGATCAGAAAACAGATCATCAGTCTATAAATGTGAGTCTCTGAAAGAGTTGCTCACCATGATCAGACGTGTGTGAGGGTCCAGGAACGGTGAGCAGCAGCTCTCTGGGAGCAGCAGAGAGAACTGACACTGAACATCCAACCTGTGTGCTGCTGGAAGCTGACAGCAGAGCTGTGGTGGTGACGGTGACGGTACCGTTGCTGTTGCTCACCCTGGTGGTGTTGTAGAGGGACAAGCTGAGGTTCTGCTGTGGAGCAGTCAGTGTTACAGTGGGAGCAGGTCGACCTGTGGCTGAACAGGACACAACTGACCCTGCAGGAGAGCTTGATCTGCTGACATCAAGGACGGGTCCATGCAGCTCTGGACAGAGAACAACCAGATAATATTAAACACCTGTTACCTCAGTATAAGGTAGAGTTAACATCACCTGGAGATGTTGTGGTGCTCCACAGCATGTCCTCACCATAGAGTCTGAGGCAGGTCCTGCCTATCAGGACTCCCATAGGATAGGTGTTAAACAAACATCTATAGCAGCCTTCATCCTGCTCCGTCACCTTCCTGATCACCATGGAGCAGCTCTGCAGATCTTCATACTGAATGTCCATCTTCTTCTCCAGACCAGGTCTCACTTTAGGACCAAATTTCTTGGTGTAAGTGGCGAGGGACATCTCTCCACCAGGGAGGACTTTCTGCCAGGTGATCTGGAGGACTTCTTTATCTCCAGAGAGCTGGCAGCTTAGAGAGGCTTGGCCTCCCACTGCTGCCCACACAGTCTCCTCTGTTTCTATCACAGCCAGCTGACCTGCATGGAGTATATTTACAGAAATTAAGTTAGAGATACTTGTGTGTGCTTATAAATTCCTGTTGAAGCTTTCAGGAAGACGCAGTTTCACAATGTAGATCAGTCAGATGCTCTTCTTAGATATAACTGGTGCAAAAAAATGCATCAACAAGCTAGAGATTAATTTTGGTCAAGCAAAATATAATGCATAGAAAGAGGAAACCATTCTTGCAGTTTGAATCAGATATTTACAGGGATTTTCCAACTAATTGCTGCCCAACACCCCTAAGCACAGATTCTGGTAGAAATCTGCCTAATATTGTTTCTACTAACAGAAATCCAAACAACCATGACCTGGATGCTGCTGATTCTGTGTCAAACAGGAGCTCCTTATTGAAAGGACAAATGCAGCTAATGTTATACCAGGTGGTTTTAGTTCCTTCTCCTCTAAAGGTCTGAGTCCAGTTTAAAGTCAAAACTAGAATTTCATACTGACCCAAATTAATATTTCTTTAATCTTTGGGAAGATGATGTCATGATTTAGTAAGGTTCTGACAGATTATTAATTCACAACATTTGAAGAAACTGGAGGCAAAGTTGTGTATGCTTATTCAAGACAGCGCCACAAAGACACTGCTTCCTTGTGCGACAATCATTGGAAAATCTAAAGCAATCAGCCAGGAAACATTATATTACTAGAAGTATCTTTTTACTTACCCACTTTATTGAGACCAGGGTTCTGGTGTGGGGTTGTGTTTCATGTGCTGGGTTTGGCCCCTTAGCACCAGTGAAAGGAACTTAGAATGCTTCAGCAGAGCAAAAGATATTTGACAACTTCATGCTCCCAACTTTGTGGGAACAGTTTGGAGACGGTCCATTCCTCTTTCAACATGGCTGTGCACAGTAGGGTTGTCAAAAGTATCAATACTCTGAAAAGTATTGATACTCAAGACCTGTATTTGGATACAATACTAATTTGGCATGGTGTCAGTACTAAATATTTTTCAAACGAAGAAGGGAAGCCCAAAGTTCTTGGTAAGCCTGTGTGCAAACAATGCCCTAAAGGGCGGCAATGAAGTCAAGCAGCACAACAAACATGGCCAAAATCTCAGGGACTGACACTTTTATTATAACAACAAAAAGAAATGCAAGAACAGCTTCCATTTGCTCTGTCAACCATGTAATGCTTTCCTGTTTTTTTTTCTGGAGGGTCTGTCCTGCAGTGGAAGCATTTCTAAATCACACAAGAGCAAACAGGTTCTTTATCCCACAGTTATTAAAGACTGACTTTCACACTAGTGACCTGAGTGTGAAAGACCCCTGAAACACACCCCAATCAGCCTCTAGTTCTGTATGCTGCTTTGAGGATAAATACGCAACGGTTTTAAACTTTACTTTCCCACTCTGATCTCAGTTGCCTTTAAAGAGCTCTGTGTGTCTCTGCATCATTTTTTTCCTCTGTGACCTTAAGAGCTATACCAGCATGAGTGTTGGCTTCAGATGGGACACCCAAGCTGGGCAGGTGTAGAGGTAGAGGCCTAACTAAAGTGCAATCCATCTCTAGGATGTTGCACACGGTTTACTCTATTTTTACAAAGAGAACACAAATCACCAACAACATAAATTTGCTAGAGCATAACATCTCTATCTTCCCCTTTATATCTATGGGCTTAGATCTGGCCCTGGCTCATAGACTGCTAAAGTATCTATTTTGTCCTCACTGGTGCTCCTCAGCCAGTGATTTACCTTTTCCAAATTACGCCTTCATTTTTACAAGTGTTTTGGCTTCGGAGTGTTATTGAAAGGAGAGTGTCCTTCTCTAGACAACCTTCAGTGCACGTGAGACCAAGGGAGCCTGCTTAAAGGTAGAGTGTCTGAATTTTCTGGATTGTAAGTAAGAAACACCTTTGTTGAATAAATTAACATTTGCAAGATCGTCTTACCTGCTCTTCCACTCCTCAGGTGGGATTGCATGAAAAAAACCCTCCCAAGTCCACTCTGATTTAACCAAATACATAAACACCAGAAGTGCGCTTGTGGAGCCAGCAAGCGAAAACTAACAAGGAAAGAACACGCACACTTGTAATACATGAGCATGTCAGAATGGTTGGCATGTGGGATAACCAATAGATAAGGTGATACCCCCAGAACTTGAGGAACAGAGGGCTTGGGCAGGACCAAAACTCTGACCAATCCCTTCCCTTCAGACCGAATGACAGCAATTGGTCAGAGTTTACAAAAACACAGACCAAATCATCCCATATTGCTTCAAAACGGACGCAACATTAACCAAATAAGGGACGATTCCATATTTTATGGGACATGACGATGGAAGCCATTATTTGCTGTCATTTGTCGCTCCCCGTGTGTCGACTAGTGCTGTGTAGTTCTTGAATGAGTCGTTCAAAAGAACAAATCATTTGAGTGAAAGAACTGATCCGAATCATTTCATTGACTGATTCATAAATTTCTTAGTATAGTTGAGGAGGAGGTCAGCGCACATCTTGGTCGGTACAGGAACTTCCACGTTCTGTTGCACTTGTGACTCTGAACACTCACTGCCCAGAGGGATTCATTCATCCATTTCCTCTTGCAGGGGATATGTTGTCCTGCCACAGGGAACACACACACCTGTCGCCTCAAAATCCTCTTGAGTTTTTCAGAGACTCCAGCAACATATGGGATGACGATGTTTTTGCGTTTATTCTTCTCACCATTATGTTCTGCAGCGGGTCTTTTGGATTTTCTTGCTGATTTGACAAAAGCCCAGTTAGGGTACCCACAGGTTCGGAGGGCATCTTTGATGTGTTTCTGTTCTTTGTGCTTCTCTTCTGTTTTAGTTGGGACATGGTCGGCCCGGTGTTGTCAGGTTCTCATGACAGAAAGTTTGTGCTCCAGTGGGTGGTGTGAGTCAAAAAGAACATATTGGTCTGGGTGAGTGGGTTTCCTATACACTTCAATGTTAAGGTTTCTATCTCCTTCCATGCTCACCAAACAGGTGAGCATGTTTGGGGATTTGGTGTTTGGAGTCTTTGAAAAACTTAAGCGGATTTTCTCCAAACACAAAATCCCAGTACATTTCAAACCAAACAGGACCCTCAGACAGAGGCTGGTCCATCCCAAGGACAAAACCCCCAAACCTAAGATGAGCGAAGTGGTGTATGCAGTTCAGTGCAGTGAGAAATGTTCTGATCTTTATATTGGAGGAACCAAACAACCTCTCCACAGACGCATGGCTCAACACAGGAGAGCTACCTCCTCAGGACAAGACTCTGCTGTCCACCTACACCTAAAGGACAAAGGACATTCTTTTGAGGACCAAAATGTTCACATTTTGGACAAAGAAGACAGATGGTTCAAAAGAGGGGTGAAGGAAGCCATTTACATCAAGAGAGAAAAAACAACTTTAAACAGAGGAGGACGACTTAGGTTTCAACTTTCAAAAACTTACAACACAGTAGGGTTGATTCCTGCCAATTTTCACCTCAATCCTCACCTCCATGCAGGTGATCAAAACATCCCCCCCGTAAACCAGGCCAACGATAACCCTAACGACTCCCCATTGCAAAGAGGTGGACCAGTTTTGGTTTAATTTGCATGTTATCTAAGCCAAAACAAGGCCTTTTTGGGCAATAATATAAAACTTGGAGCTCCACACTACTCCAGACATTTGAATTGAGAAAGCTTTCTGGATGGGAAGCGAAACGTCTTCAAACTTCGGAAAAAAGTCCAGTTGTTTTGTTTAACTTTTTTTTGGAATGATCATGACCTGGATGACTGAGAATCTTCACCAGCAATATAGGCTGGTAAAGTTATATAAATAGCACACCTAGTGTCACTAAAGCCATGCATATTGCCTATTTTTAATGTACAGGAACATAATGCAGTTAAAGCTCTATGAATAGCATGATAATTGCCTAATGTGATGGAAGGAGTGAAAATGTAGTTATAGCAACTTAATGATTTGGTGATCGAATCATTTGGACGACTCATTTTAATGTCCTGATTCTAGTGATTCAGTACACTCAAATGACCCATGGTGCCCATCACTAGTGTCAAACCCATTAGTGATAAAGTATTTCTGATTCTAACATGTCATTGGGAGTGACAGTTTTCAGCTGCAATTCAGTTTATTTATGCTTGGAGAATGCAGCGGTACAGTGAGATGTTGTGGGTAACCGGGAAAACACAGAGTGGAGTTTTAGTAGGATAGTAATCTCCTGTCATCGAAGTAGAATACATTATTTCAGGGTGAGAAGGAAACAGCACAAGGGGAAGTCATATTTTTGTAAATATGAGGGGGTCTAATCGGATAGTTTTCAAAAGCAGGGGGGACATGTCCCCTTCACACATAATTATTACAACAGTAAGGTCCAAAGAGACATGCAGGAGAGATTCTTTTGTGGATGAACTTGAATGGCCTGCAGAGAGTCCTGACCTTAACGTTATAGAACACCTGTGGGATGAATTATATTGGAGACTGAGAGTCCAGCCTTCTTGTCCAACATCAGTGTCTGACCTCACAAATGTGCTTCAGGATAAATGGTCCAAAATTCCCATAATCACTGCAGAACCTTGTGGACCTCCTTTCCAGAAGGGTTGAAGCGGTAATACACTAGCTGCAAAGGGTGGATCAACGTCATACTGAACCCCATGGATTAAAACCAGGATGTCACTTCAGTCTTGATCCTCGGTACCCACTGTCTTACATGTTTTAGGTGTTTCCTCACCTCTATACACCTAATTTCAATAAATTGCTGATGAAAAAAATCTGTGCAGTGCCTAATGGCTGCTGAAGAGGTAATGCAATCATTTCAATCAGGTGTGCTGCCTGGAACAGACATCTAAAACGTGTAGAAAAGTGGGTCCTGAGGACCAGGTTTGAAAACTTTTGCGAGTCAAGATGAGTGAATACTTTTGACAAAATAATGCATCAGGAAGCAGACTTTGGACTTCCACAAGTGTGGTTCATCCTAGTGGAACAATTTCCAGCTGTTCTGAATTTAAAGAAAGTTTTAAAAGGAAACTTTGTACCAAAGTATGTTTTGAGTTTATTTTTTTCATACAGGAAGTGATGCTACAGTTGTTTCACTTTTGGAACCTGACTAAGTATCAAATCAATTCAACATCTAATCATAACTACATCATAAAGGGAAGCTAATTATTGTCTAAAAACAGGTCTGGATTATTCTAATCTTGTTTTTCCTCTACATCATGGATTATGCGGTTTATCGTAGGGCGTGAATGAAGTCATCCATAGCCTAGTTTCCTTGCTGAGCGAGTAATAATAAAACACACTACCATATCAAGCTAAAATTATTATTAAACTATCAAGACAGCACCCAGGTACTGTGGTGTAAATACTCATCTCCGTAAATCCTGTTCGAAATTTAATCTATCACTTTTAAAAGTATCAAAAGTGAAAGCTTAGAAGCAGGAGAAAACAAAGTCGCCTTGTTCTATAAACCCAAATCAATAAACACCTGTCTGAAGAAGGGTCAGAAAAGGAATTATCTTTTTATTCCCGGATTATGCTATTTATAGTAACATACCGGTGACATCGACTTTTTAAACAGAGCCTCGTTCACTTGAACGAGGAAAATAAACTCTTGTTTTTGAGCAAGGAAAATAAACTCCCCAGTTATTAAGCTAAACTGATTAATAAGTGAGACAACATCAAGGTAAATCTAAATCAGTTCTCACCCGTCTGCAGAATGGTGTTAATTAAAAGCCATCTGATTATAAAAGAGGGTCGCATTTTTCCAGTGATTTAACACTCAGCCATACTTCCCGTCCTTCCGGCTGGTCTAGTTGTGCTCAAACCAGACAGGTGAGTCTCTTCTAGTAGGTGTTGTCATGAGGTATGTGGGCAGCTTCCAGCCCTCAAAGGATCCAACCCACATTTAAATAAACAAAAACAAAATAAAAATCTACAGCTTGTGGCGAGCTACTAACAGCTCAGGGTGTGAATGTGTGCGTGAATGGGTGAATGACTGTAGTGTAAAGCGCTTTGGGGTCATCGGACTTGACAAAGTGCTATACAAGTGCAAGCCATTTACCATAACTCAGCAGAAACTGTTTTAGGATTTTTCAAAGATACCAAGTGGCAACAAGAACCCTAAAGATTGTCACTTTTCTTTCTGGAGACAGTTACTAATTAGCATCTATAGAAGTGTTTTTATTTAGAACCTAATTGTAGTTATATTAGAGATACAACAGGAAAGCATCAGTTCACTGGAAAAACAGAGAGCTTCTAAAAATCTTATGTCTTTTGTGTCAAAATTATTTATGAAAACCACACTGAAGTGCAATGCTTCTCTACTGATATATTTAGAATACAATGTGTGTTGACACCCCTTTGTCACATCATGACCATTTACTTCAGTTTATAGCATTGGGATTACGATTTTATATTTAAGACCAACATAACTGTTAGGTAGAGGGACTGTGATGGCTGCAACTACAGCCACCCAAATGCGGTAATATTTAATCACACGATAGGTCAGCCATTTTCATTATATTTATATTTGGATTTCTTTAAGTTTAGGATTTAATTTACAGAATAATTTGGTTTAAGGAAAGGCGTAACACTGTATTCTGGAATGAGTATGCACATTTTAGTTTACACTGTTATGTTCTGCTTGATTTAACCTTTGTTTGTTTTTGAGTCATCTCAGGGCTGGCTGCTCCAGTCCTTCAGGAGAACAGAGGCAAAGAAGGGGTGGAGTCAGCCTAGTGGAATGCGGTACCGCGCGCGAGCTATTTTTAGAAACACAACGTCACGATGACGTCACATCACGTGGTACGCAGTGGGGCAAACTCCGCCGTCGTTTCGCTGTAAGAGACGTGCGTTAGCCTAGGTTTTACTCGGTAAACGACTGTTTTTTCCAAATCTAAGACCATGGTTTTTAAACATTGTTGCTATGGAACGTGCAACAGCGACTCGAGTTACGCTGATCGGCCGCATATGAAGGATGTTTTCTTCAAGACTGCCAAGGAGAAATGTGTACGCTGGGACCGGGGCGGTCGGCCTACACAACAGTTCAACCCGGAAAAAGTTACCAAATTCAAGTACATATGTAGCAAGCATTTTGTCGGAGGAAAGGGCCCAACCGAAGAACATCCTGACCCAATTCCAGCGACATCAAGTCAAGGTAAGAGTATTTTGGTGGCCGACATGTTAATAAAGTAGCGCCTGCTACCATGACAGCATATAGGTTATCATGGTAGCAGGCGCTAACATGATAGCCTGCTACCAGGCTTACTCAAAAACATTTCAAATGAGACAAACATTAAACATATACCGATCCCTGGACGGTGATTGCAAACAACAACAACAAAAAAAAAACGGCCGATGCTGCCATGATCGCCGCGCAGGAAAAAAAAACAAAGCTTACCGTTCGATCAACTCGGCCCGTTTTCCGGTCTTTTTAAGCCCTCGAACCTCAAGCTATCGTTTGAGCTGAAGGTTGGTGTGTTCTTCGACAGTGCGACCAGTAATCCGTGTGCCTGGGACATCGTCTTGGGAAAGTTTAACGGCTGTAAAGTCGGTCATATCTGTTATCCGTGCGTTCTCTCCTGTATGCGTTCTCTCCTGTATGCCCTACCTAAGCGGCAAAAGGGGCGTTGCTCTTGAGACGGTGACGTCACGTGCGCGGTACCGCATTGCAAATTGGTTTACACCACTACTCATCAGCAAGAGGGGGGAATGGGATTTTCTTTTGTTAGTTATAGTTAGGTTTTTGTGTGTGTCCCCCCCCTTTTGTTTTTCATGTGGCCTGATCAGCCAGTATTTAAGTTTCCCCTTTTGTCTCATTAAGAAGGTCTGTTTGTTTTCGTAGCTCTGTTTGTTAGCCTGAGTGGAATTTTGTTACTTTGACCTCTTTTATGGGCCCAACTTTGTAACCTGTTCAGTATTGACCCATGTTCTTTGTTTTGGGTTCAATAAACAAAAAGACCCGTTTGAAGCTAAACCTGTGCCTGTAACTCCTTTGACTGCTCAGCCATCACAGTGGTGTCAGGAGTGGGATTTTTGCAGTCAAAGGCACAGGTTTATTTATTTTTCAGTCCCTCTCCTCTATCAAGCTATGCACAGGACAGGAAGGAGTGCCAAAGGATCAAAAGGAGATCCTCAAAATTAGCCTGTTGGAATGGAGGAGCAAGTTGGAGAAGAAAGTGGAGCCTCTGGAGGGGTAGAAAGTAATGAGGGTAAGGAGCCAACAATATCTGAAGTGATTTCTATTCTTCGTGCTCATGTGGGCCAACAGGAAGCCCAGGAAGCAAGACGAAGAGAGGAGTTCGAGCAGCAGGACCAGCGCTTCAGAGCACTACGACACCAATTTCAGCTATTACAGGTGGAAGTGCAAGCTCGTACCACCCCTGCCTCTGGGCCTCAAATGGATGAATCGCAATCAGCAGCAGGTGCAGATGATGGTCTTCCAGGTGGCAGTAATGAGCAAAGGTATGCTCCCTCAGGTCAGTTTCACTATCATGAACCCAGACTTGAGAAACTGACAGATGAAGATGATATTGAACATTTTTTGACGACATTTGAACGTATGGCTCTCGTTTGCCGGTGGAAAAGAGTGGATTGGGTTTTCTATCTGATTCCACTACTCACCGGTAAAGCAAGAGGTGCGTATGTCCATATGGATATGGAGGACTCTTTGGAGTATGATAAAGTTAAAGAAGCTGTTCTTCAAAAATATGACATCAATCCTGAGACGTACAGATTGAGATTTCGATCACTGGAAGTAAAAGCGGATGAAACTCCAAAAGAACTGTATGCAAGACTGAAAGAGTTATACGGAAAGTGGGTGATGCCAAAACAAAAAACTGTGCATGAGGTCAGTGAAATAATCATTTTGGAACAATACTTAAGAATGCTGTCTCCTGAGTTGCAGATATGGATAAAAGAACATAACCCAACGTCGGCTGCAGAAGCTGCACAGTTGGCTGATGTGTTTGTGGCCGCACGGAAAAAGGGACAACCATGGAATCAAACAGCATGGAAAGTGAGGGAGGTTTCAAACCCTGTTCCCCACTATCAAAAGGCAGGGGAGAGTAAACCTGTAAAGACCCAGCCATGGAATGCACCATCAAGAGCCCCAACCAAGACAGTGATTTGTTATCTGTGTGGGATGGAAGGGCACACAAGACCAATGTGCCCGAAAAACTCTACAAAGATAACACAAATGTGTTTCGGGCCGAGAAAAAGCGTGGATTCTAAAGTACCGTTGGGCTTGAGGACGACCTTAATTGAAGTTGAGGGTAAGCAATTAAAGGCCCTCATTGATTCAGGAAGTACACAAACCCTGGTAAAACAGAACTTGTACAACATGACATTGTATTAAAAAATGGAGCTTCAGTGAGAAGACTGAGTTACAGAATACCTGAGCGTCTGTTGGTTTCACTGAAAGAGGAAGTTAACCTGATGCTGTCACTTGGAATTATTGAACCATCAAGGAGTGAGTGGTGCCACCCAGTGGTTCTGGTGCCAAAGACGGACGGCAGCCTACGCTTCTGCATTGATTTTAGGTATCTGAATGGAATAACACAATTTGACTCATATCCAACGCCTCGTATTGATGACATGGTTGAGCGGCTTGGGAAAGCCAGATATTTAACAACTATAGATCTCTGCAAGGGTTATTGGCAGGTACCCTTGACGGAACATTCGAAAGAATTGACTGCTTTCCGGACCCCCTGGGGCCTGTTCCAGTTTAAAGTCATGCCATTTGGATTACATGGTGCCCCGGCAACATTCCAGCGATTGATGGATCAGGTACTGTCTGACCTGTCTGGTTTTGCTGCAGCCTACCTTGATGACATAGTCATTTTCAGTTCTACCTGGGAAGAGCACTTGAAACACCTGGAGAAGGTGCTGGAGCGCCTCCAGTCTGCAGGGTTGACCATTAATCCAGCCAAGTGTGCAATTGCCAAGGCTGAAATTGAGTACCTTGGGTTTGTGATAGGAAATGGAGTGATAAAGCCTCAAATAAATAAAATTACAGCTATAGAGTTCTGTCCGCTGCCTGAGACTAGAAAGCAGTTAAGATCTTTTTTGGGTATGGCAGGATTCTACCATCGTTTTATCCCTCATTTTGCAGCCAGGGCTGCTCTACTAACAGACCTCACTGGTTCCCGGAGCCCCCATAAGATCATTTGGACGGAGGAGGCCAAGACCGCTTTCCAGGATCTGCGATACTCTCTCAGCAAGAGTCCAGTGCTTCATAGCCCTGATTTTGGAGGGCATTTTATTCTACAGACTGATGCCTCGGAGAGAGGTTTGGGTGGCGTTCTGTTGCAGGGACCACCTGGAGATCGCCACCCAGTGGCTTTTATTAGCCGCAAACTTTTTCCGAGGGAGGTGCGATATTCAACTATTGAAAAAGAGGCACTGGCCATCAAATGGGCCCTGGATTCCTTCAGGTACTACCTTCTCGGAAGAGAGTTCACCTTAGAAACTGACCATAAAACTCTGCAATGGATAGAGAAGATGAAAGATACCAATGGAAGATTACGCGCTGGTATACCTTGCAATCAAGCCGTTTCGATTCACCATCCACCATATTCCTGGCAAGGACAATTGCATCGCGGACTGTCTCTCTCGCTGTCCCAGCAAGAGATTTGAAGAGGGGGAGTGTGTGATGGCTGCAACTACAGCCACCCAAATGCGGTAATATTTAATCACACGATAGGTCAGCCATTTTCATTATATTTATATTTGGATTTCTTTAAGTTTAGGATTTAATTTACAGAATAATTTGGTTTAAGGAAAGGCGTAACACTGTATTCTGGAATGAGTATGCACATTTTAGTTTACACTGTTATGTTCTGCTTGATTTAACCTTTGTTTGTTTTTGAGTCATCTCAGGGCTGGCTGCTCCAGTCCTTCAGGAGAACAGAGGCAAAGAAGGGGTGGAGTCAGCCTAGTGGAATTGCAAATTGGTTTACACCACTACTCATCAGCAAGAGGGGGGAATGGGATTTTCTTTTGTTAGTTATAGTTAGGTTTTTGTGTGTGTCCCCCCCCTTTTGTTTTTCATGTGGCCTGATCAGCCAGTATTTAAGTTTCCCCTTTTGTCTCATTAAGAAGGTCTGTTTGTTTTCGTAGCTCTGTTTGTTAGCCTGAGTTGAATTTTGTTACTTTGACCTCTTTTATGGGCCCAACTTTGTAACCTGTTCAGTATTGACCCATGTTCTTTGTTTTGGGTTCAATAAACAAAAAGACCCTTTTGAAGCTAAACCTGTGCCTGTAACTCCTTTGACTGCTCAGCCATCACACACCCTGTCTACTTTTAAGACTAATCTTAAAACTTTCCTTTTTGACAAAGCTTATAACTAGAGTGGCTTATGTTGCCCTGACCTACCTATGGGGTTGTGCTGCAATAGGCTTAGGCTACTGGAGGACATCAGGATCTATTTTTCTCTCTCTATAGAGTTCTACTGTTCTTCAATTATGCATTGCGTGTCGTCATTTCTGCTTGTAACTTTCTGTTCTCTCTCTTTTTTTCTTCATAGTAGGTACACCTGGTCTGACGTTCTGTTAAATGTGACATCTTCCAGAGAAGACAGCTCACCCGCTATTACCATCTAATGTAAAAAAAAATAATAAAAAAATTTACTATCTAATGTAGAACAGATTACTGGATCAATGTGTGCTTCTGTGCTTTTTTTGTCTCTCTTGTTGTGTCTCTGCTCTGTCTTCTCTAACCCCCAATCGGTCAAGGCAGATGACCGTTCATACTGAGCTCAGTTCCGCCGGAGGTTTTCCTTCCCGTTAATGGGGAGTTTATCTTCCCACTGTTGCTTCATGCTTGCTCAGTATGAGCAAGCATGAAGCAAAGCCATGGACAATGCAGACGACTCTCCCTGTGGCTCTACGCTTCTCCAGGAGTGAATGCTGCTTAGGGACTTTGATGCAATCAACTGATTCCCTTATATAGAAATATTTTTTTTGACCAATCTGTATAATCTGACCCAATCTGTATAATATGATTGAACTTGACTTTGTAAAGTGCCTTGAGATGACATGTTTCATGAATTGGCACTATATAAATATAATTGAATTGAATAGAATTTTGCACCAGATTAGTTAACAGGCTAATTTCCATTTACCCGTTTTTAGCCTCATAAATAAATAATCTATGAGCCTAAAAACTCAATAAATTATTCACAGTCATTTTTAAGAATAAATAGATACAAAGAAACCGTGACGCCCGGTGGTCATATTGAGAACGAAAGGGGGCAATTAACCTGCACCAACAAAAAAGAGAAAATATATCTTCTTTTTTATTAGTACCATAATTTCTAGCACACAGAAATCCATCTTTTTTTATACATTTCTTTTTTCTTTCTAGGTGGTGAAATAAAAAACAAAGAAACATGGTTAAAAAGTATATTCATAGACAAATGCAAGTTAATTGTGTTATTATATTACAACGATTTCTCGCGTGTCTTTGTTTTAGAAAGCTTTATAAAATCAGGTCCACAGCTTTCTTTATCATGTGTTCTTGGTGTCATTGGAAACGGCATCAAACTTTGACAAACACTGTCGTCATTGTGTTCTATATTTTTATATCTGAATGTAACTGGCCAGCTATGTGCTCTGCAAGATTCTATTTGAATCCAGACAGATGTCGCCTCCGCAGTTTTCTGTTTAGGCATCAGCTGTTCTTCAGTCCTTAAAAGAAAAACATGGTTTGGGTTAGAAACGTTTATTACACATGAACAAAAGATATCAAACAGGAAGTTTGAGTGTATTAAAGTGCTCATTATGTGGAGTCAATGTGATGTTAGGAATATTAGAAGCAAGTAAAAAAATGTTAACTTGTAGAAAAATATACAGTGGAGAAGAATTTATCATCTGTGTCACTTCTAAATAAAAATAAGAGCCTTACTGAGGATTTCTGGTCTGTTCTTCAGGTTTTTCCTCTGATTGAAGCTTCCTGTGTGACAGATATAGGATTTAAGAATTAGGACAAAACAAAGCACCGCTGACAAGACAATAAAGCTGGCTGAGAGTCGTACCTGTAGCGATGAGTTTTCATACACCAGAAAATGGAGAATAAAGCCACAACAGAAGCTCCACTGAGCAACCCTAGAGCAGCGATTACACGCCATCCTTTGGAGGAAGAGCAACAGGTTTTAGAAATGTCACTGAGTGAATAAAAATACAACATCTGAATGTTAACTGACCGAGCTCTCTGTGATCAGTTCCAGGTAATTAAATAACAGAACCTCACAATAACCATCAGTCTCAGCTTTTCAATTATTCACATTTAAACACATTAAATCACTACGTTTATTGTATTTCATGGTGATTTTTGCCACAGATCAGCTCAGTTTTAAAGAAGCAATAAGCAAAGTTTCATGCTGGGGGGACGGGGGACGGGGGGTTGTTGTTTACTGTCTATAGACAAGTCATGCCTGTCTACCTCCACTCCAGGTGCATCCTGGCCCCTTCTTTCCCCTCCCCTTCTCATCCGTCGCCTCTTATGTGCCTGTTTGCAAAGGTTAAATATGCAGCTAAGCAGCATAACCTTTTGGAGGAACATGTCTAGTGAAAAATAAGGAACTCATAACTTTATAATTGTCAAGTAAATTAGGGCTGGGGACAGATGGACCCAGTATTCAGCCGGACAAGAGGTACGTTTTTAAGAAGGTTTATTTCTAAAAACAGGTGTGAACAGCAACCAAGAAAAACAGGCAGGCAAAAATGAAGGGCAGGACAAAAACAAGGCTAGTGGTAAATAAACAGTCCAAGGCAAAAAAAGGCAGGTAGTCAGATCAGGCAGAAGAAACATATAATGGGGAACAGGAAATGCTGGACAAAACTCACCCCATGGCCATGGAAAAAACAATGATGTGGCGGATTGCAGGGGGCAGAGGCAGGTATAAGTAGGGAGGAAGTGAGCAGGTAAATGGAGTGAAACTAATTACTGGCATGGGTGGAGCTTATCAGGGGAAGGAAAGTGACTGGAAGTAAACTGAAGCTGATAGGATGGTGACTGGAGAAGGGGTGTGACAGGGTGGTGACTAAGAGGTGAAAGAATGCTGGCAGGTGAACTGAATTAAGAATGGTGACAGAAGTGATAGGAGCAGGCCAGAAAAACTGATAACATAAAACAAAATCAAACCACAATAAAACCCAAACTATTCCAAAATTGATGCAGAACCTACACCTAAGGCTAAACAGAACACAAGCTATATTAGAAACCAAACAAGAAAAAAACCCAAAACAGAAACTGAACTTAAGGCAGGAGAGTGAACTAATTAATCAAACAACAAACAAACCATAACAAAACCCAAATCATGACAATAATGCTGTTAGCAAGAGAACGTTAGATCTGCTGGAGGCCATAGTCCACCTAAAACATACCTTTAGTCCTTAATTAGGGCTGTCAAACTATTAAAAATTTTAATCGCGATTAATCGCATAATGTTAATAGTTAACTTGAGATTAATCGCAAATTAATTGCATATTTTATCCTTTTATTTCTAAAAGTGTAATAGCCTGTTTGGGCATTTTAATATGCAATTTTGCAATTAATGACACTAATAAAAACATGCTTGTACAAAAAAGATTTTTATTATTTCATTTTCAGGCACTTCAGAACCCCTCGCGACCCCATCAGGGATAAGTGAGTAAGAAAAAAAATGGATGTGTCATGATTTTTGTGAACCCGAACACAACCACACGCAAGCAGAGCTTAGTTTAAAGAGTTTATTGAAGGTGGTGGATAGTGGATGATAAATAACTCAAAACTAAGGCAGAACTAGAACAAATAAACATGAAAACACTGGAGCCTTATGGGCACAGGCAGTGACAGCTGCTAGGAGATCGGCAGCGGCTAGGCCACATATAATCTTCGTGGAGGACGGCCAGGGCGTGGCAGGCAGCGGAGCAACATCGCCTGATCGAAACCTCTAGGATGGCGGCCCCAATGTGGCAGAGCCAGACGTCGGCGTCGAGGTGGGCGACCGCGACGGCGGAGCCGGCAAGCCAGAAAGGGGTGTCGCGGATGACGACCCTGACGTAGTGACATGGTCTGTTGTGGCCAGCGGCGGAAGAGGACCCTGGAAAACTCTGGGTTACCGACTAAGGGTGGCGCCAAGCCACAGGACTACCGGCTATGGAGGTCACAGGACTACCGGCTACAGAGGTCACAGGACTACCGGCTACAGAGGTCACAGGACTACCGGCTACAGAGGTCACAGGACTACCGGCTACAGAGGTCACAGGACTACAGAGTTCAGGACAACCTGGGCTACACAGTCCAGGAGAACCTGGGCTGAAGGGTTCAGGAGGCCCCGGGCTGAAGGGTTCAGGCGGCGCCGGGCTACAGGATACAGGCGGCGCCGGGCTACAGGAAACTGGAAACGCCTGGCTACAGGCCTCAGGAAACGCCTGGCTACAGGCCTCAGGAAACGCCTGGCTACAGGCTTCAGGAAGCTGCGGACCCTCCTGGGTCTCCAAGTCAATGGTAGGCGGCGGACCCTCCTGGGTCTCTGTGTCGACGGCGGGCGGCAGACCCTCCTGGGTCTCCGCGTCGACGGCGGGCGGCGGGCACACCTGGGTCCCCGTGTCGCAGACAGACGGTGAACCCTCCTGGGTTACTGCGTCAGATGTAGGCGGCAAACCCTCCTGGGTCTCCGCGTCACAGATAGGCGACGGACCCTCCTAGGTCCCCACGTTGGACAGCAGACTGGCGTGCTGTAGACCCGCGTCGGGCGCCGGACTGGCGTGCTCGAGACCCGCGTCGGACGGCGGAATGAAAACTGACTCTTTGGCTGCGGGCTGAATATGAACTGACTTCTTGGCCTTGGACTGAGCAGGAATTGAACATTTGGCTGCAGGCTGAGCAGGAGCTGAAACTTTGGCTGTGGTGGGTTGATAAGGAAACAGTTCCTTCCTATCCCCGTAAAAGAAGTCCCATAGCTGGGTCTCATGGATCCGGGGTGCTCTAGCCGGACTCACCCGAGTAGCAGCAGTAACTGTATCCGGCTGACTCACCAGGGGAAGGGAGGTGACGTCAGCTCCAGTAGGTGCAGCAGCGGCGTCTGGCTGGGCATAGAGGGAGGTCTTGTGCCGGCGGTCCCGGTGTCTGCGCTGGGAGGAACCGGACAGCCAAGGAGTGGCTGCAGCTGGCGATGAAGCAGTGGGAGCTGCGGCAGACTCAGCAGCATCATCAGCAGGATCGGCAGGTGTAGCAGAGACAGCTGATATGGAGGAGGCATGTGAAGCAGCAGTGAGAGGGACCAAGGATGAATTAGCGGCTGAAGACTTCACTTTAGGAGCCAGCTGAGTGTCACAGAGGTGGTGACAGAGATGACCGGGAACCGAAGGGCGCTTTTCCTGGCACACTGAAGTAACCGTGATGACGTCGGGTGGTGGAGACGCTGCGTTGTTGTCAGACTGAGCTGCAGAAGTGTGCTTGCGCGACAATCCCAGCTTCTGCGCAGGGAGGAACCGGACACCGAAAGGCAGACTGCTCCTGACGCTGAAACAGTGGGAGTTGCGGCCGAAACAGCAGCGACTGGAACCGCAGCATCGGCGAAGACAGCAGCGGCGAGAGGAGCTGAGGTTGGATCTATGGCTGGGTCCACAGCGAGCTCAGCAGCAGCAGCTAATATGGACAGGCTGGTGGCCGGAGGTTTGGGTGGGGGCGACCTGCCGTAGAGCCGGGCAAATGCAGCTTTCTCGCTCCATTCTAGCTCCTTCGTCAGCCCAGAGAGCTCGAAAAACAGGATGAGCTCCTCCTTGCTCCTCAGCAGACTCCGTACCCGAACCAGCGCATCAACCTGCCTCCAAGGTGGACTGAGCACAGCAATTTCATCCAAGCACTCCCAGACCTGGGCCGTGAGCTGCTCCGCGCTGATCCGGAGATCATGCACTGTTGTGCTGTTGTCTGGAAGCAGAGCAAAATCCCTCCTGCCAGCCCCTGCACTGAGGCTCTGTGTGAGTGTCGGGTTCATGTGGTCGGCTCGTTCTGTCATGTTTTATATGAACCCGAACACAACCACACACAAGCAGAGCTTAGTTTAGAGAGTTTATTGAAGGTGGTGGATAGTGGAGGATGGATAAACCAATAGTCTGTACCGGGCTGGAGCAGGAGGATGGTTATGGCAGGAACTGGCAGTTCGGCAGGTGGATACTTGCAGTACCGAGCAACAGCAGCACGTCAGGATGAATACTTGCAGGACAGGATTAACAGCAGAACATCTGAGTGAATACTTGCAGGACTGGAGACGAAGGGAAATCAGGCTGGCAAAGAAAAGGTAGGCGAGCAGTCATGAGCCGTGGTAAACAGACAAGCCGACAGGGAAGGGCAAACTGAGGAAGGTTTAAATAGGAAAGCTGACAGGTGGATTGAGTCCTGGCTTGATTAGTGCCTGGCAGGTGTAGATGATTGCTGAGGTGGAGAGGAGACTGGGGTGTATGGAGGGTGAAAAGTGCCATGAATATGTGCATGATTTTTGCAGACAAAGCTGCACCATGACAGGATGGATGGATGAAAGCACTTCAGAATTGGAATGAAAACATCCTGGTGCCATGAAATGTTAAACTCTGGCCAATATTGGCTAAATCACTAATCATTATGCCCTAATGGTTATCAATGTGTAAACAAATGTGTAAATAAATACCTGTTTTCATCCCGATATATGTTTTTGCCTCTTAAACAGAGATAGACATGGTATTACTCATATACATATAAATTAATAAAAAAAATTACATTTCAATAAAGTCACAAGTTTTATTGTTAATTTTTTCACTCTCACACATCTAATTCTGAGCTTTTACACCAATAACAATAACTTCTTTGAATATTTTTGCATTCTGTTTATATCCACATTCATACAGTTTAAAGCCTGGAAAAAGGTTTTAAATTTCCAGGTCATTCCAGTCTTACACTTGCAACTGGGGCAGGAGCTTAATACCCTTGAAAGAGACTGTTTAGCAACTGTTTAGTAACTCCAGGTCCTTCGTTTGGCAATGCTATTCAGCCTTAGTTTGTCAAATACAGAGGCAATTTAATTAGCATTAAAGTATGGTTTATGGGTTGGATTTCTGCAATGTTATCAGCGTGTAAAAAGTCATTTTCAGAACCAATCTCTCCTCAAAACGGTGATCTGCACCACCTAATCTACTTTAAGCAGTTATCACTGGTTATTGCAGCCGTGAAACTGCAGAAAATACGGACAGAGTTGCTCCTTCTGCCTGTACTACCGTCGGCTCCTATGTTAGTCTAGAGGAGGATGCGCTGCAGCGCTAATTGAGGTGGAGGGATATTTCAGCTGGTCATATTGAAGTGTCTGCAGTGCAAGCAGGTCTCTTAATAACTCCAGTTTATCATCACTTAGTTTAGAGCCCAAATAAGAGACTTCACTTTCAGAAACATGCCCAAAAACCGCAACCTGCGACTCAAATTGACACGCGACTTTAGAAAAAAGAAGCCCAAAGTCACATGAAATAATCAGTCTTGGCAACAGTGAGTGCCGGTCTGTTTGCTACAGTCTCTAGCAGTCTTGAAACTACAGAAACGCTGAGGGTAAAAGAAACACAATCCGGAGAGTGCGACTGGGAAAAAAACATTAGGGAACGGTGTGTGTGTGTTTTGACACGCGATTAACGGCGACAAAAAAATTTGTCGGCCTTATGGTCTAACAAAGTTAACGCGTTAATCACGCGTTAAAACTGACAGCCCAAGTTCTTAACATCATTATTTTTTTTAGTTCTTTCTATCTAAAATGATTTATCTTCTAGTGTAATAACTACCAGCTGTCCTGTTAACAGATTATCTCGCCAAAGCTCCTCCATCTCTAGTCAGAATAAACCCGACCTCTCGGCTGCTTCTCTGATTAATCTTTGTCTGTTGCTTTAGGCAAGGCAAGTATATTTATATAATACTTTTCAGTAAAAAGGCGATTCAAAGTGCTGTACGTGAACATGAAAACATTACAGAGGGAAATATTACATAGTAAAAGAAAAACATTACATTAACAAAGGAATAAGTTAAGTAAATGCTTAACTTATTCCTAGACTTCTTTAGTTTCACTGGAACAAGCTTCATCACTAATTGTTTCTATTCATAATAAAAAATAAACTAAATAAATCCTCGGGGGGTTCTGATCTAAAGTAGTGTTTTCCAGCCTTTCTAAGAGCTACAATTAACTACACATTTTGTTTTGTTGTAATACAAAAAACAAAGTACATTTTCAAAGCTAAAACTTAAGATCTTTGGTCTGACCTTTCTGAACCTACAGCTAAAACAGAAAGCAGCAGAGTAAAGGAAACATGCAGGGAAGACTGTGCGTGCATGTGTGTGTGTGTGTTAGTGTAGGTTGGTGAACTGTCATAGATAGCCGCCGGAGCCATAGTCATTGGTAGTGATGTAACTTTATCAGGCAGTTCAGTAGACCTCTGTTCCAGGTCACCATGTCAGAGAAAGTGGGGGCAGAGCGTCTTGTTTACAAAACATCCAGCAGACATTGAGATTGTTGTCAGCCTTCCATGGCGGCACGGGGAGCCAGGTTGGATAACAGAATTTGTTTTGGGTCAGGCAGACTCTTTTTCTGTTTCTTCCCGAACGGCGTTTTCAAATAACCAAATTTGTGGTCATCCAGCCAAAGCTGAGCTTCCAACTACTCCAAGATCTATTCCATCCCACTGCATTGAGAGACCTGCCGACCAGATCCATAATTTACAATTCGGAGAATATGTAGAGGCTCCAAAAAAGATTGACAGAAGCAGAAGCAGAGTAAAGAGTGCTGAATACTAATGCATGCACATTTATCAGATTTTCATTTAAAACCCCATATAAAATTTTTCTTTCACTTTGATGCAGTAATGAGTTACTTTGTATTGATCTATCACATACAACACCAGCTAAATAAACTGAAGTTTGAGAGCAAAATGTGACTAAATGTGTAGCGGTCCAATAGGGTTGAGCACTTTTGTACGGAACTGCAGTGTAATGATTACTTTGTCAATCTGACATCTTTGAAAAGAGTTGCTCACCATGATCAGACGTGTGTGAGGGTCCAGGAACGGTGAGCAGCAGCTCTCTGGGAGCAGCAGAGAGAACTGACACTGAACATCCAACCTGTGTGCTGCTGGAAGCTGACAGCAGAGCTGTGGTGGTGACAGTGACGGTACCGTTGCTGTTGCTCACCCTGGTGGTGTTGTAGAGGGACAAGCTGAGGTTCTGCTGTGGAGCAGTCAGTGTTACAGTGGGAGCAGGTCGACCTGTGGCTGAACAGGACACAACTGACCCTGCAGGAGAGCTTGATCTGCTGACATCAAGGACGGGTCCATGCAGCTCTGGACAGAGAACAACCATCATGATCAGCATCTAGTTCTAGAAGTTAACCCTGTAATACAGTCTGGTTCTCACCATAAACCTTCAGACAGGTTCCAGCTGTCAGTGCTCCATCAGGTTCAATGATGAATCTACAGAAATAGCATCCTTCATCCTGCTCTGTAACATTCCTGATGACTATGGAGGTCTTCTGCAGTCCAGCTTCTGTGAACTGAACTTTATCTTTAAAGTCAGAATTCACTGTTTTACCAAAATACTCGCTGTAGGAGCCAACATTCCTCTCTGTGTTCCTCAAGACCTTCTGCCAGGTGACCTGATGGACATCTTTAGTTTGCAAGAGGAGACAGCTGAGAGGAGCATCTTCTCCCACTGCTGCTAATACGGCCTGCTGGGTTTGGATCAAAGCTGCTAGACCTGTATAAACATGAAATCATAAATAGAAGCAGACAAATTGAATAACTATTACCTCCCAGCTATTAATAGTCTGGCTCACTGATTTATTTAATTATTATTAATATGTAATGTTTCTCTCCCTCTCTACATACATACATACATACATACATACATACAGGGTGCGATTTGCTGGGGGGATGGGGGGGATTTCCCCCCCTCTGGTTGTGACGTCCCCCCCTCTGGTCATTCATGTTTTATCCCTGGGGGGATACATTCCTCCCCCTTCTGATCTGAATAAGTAATATTATCAGGGGTTTAATGTTCTCCGTCGCTGTGAGGGACTTTCGTCATTTGGAAAATGAGCGCAAAATGTTCCGTGTAGACTTTTTATTCAAGATTTTAAACAGAAGCTGCGCTTAACCAATGAAATCTGGCAGAGCTCGGACATTAGCCAATCACAAGGAGAGTAGGGCGGGTCTTTGCAAAGCGGAAATCTACCAGTCTGAGGTTTATCGGTGTTCAATCATTTTAACTTTTAAAAGAAAATCTCAAACTGACCGCAGATGCATGAATGAACGTAGCGGTAGTCAAAGGTTTTCTTTGGATTTATGTAAACCAGCAGGTCAGAAAGTTCAGTGCATAAAACAGCTGACAACACTTCCCTCGGTAAGTGTGTCTGCTGCTGTTATGTTTTATTTAAAACTGAAAGAGTAACGCTCTAGCTCGGCTAATTTAGCATGACACCCTTTTTTTTTTAAGAAGAAGAAGGAGGGTTGGAATGTGAAACGATGTCCCGGTTTGACTGGGTCTGATTCGGAAAAAGTAAAAAAAAATCATAAATAATATTCCACCTGCGCTTTTCTGTAACAAAGAAGGTCGTGGAGGGGCTGTTGACCATCTCCAGCAGTCAATGAGCGAGAGGTGGGGACACAGAGTATATAGGATTGATTTATATTGAATGTGACAGTGGAGTTAATGTACAGGTGTGAAGAAGATGATGTAATGATGCAAGCTGCTGTCTTTTGAATTAGCTGCAGTTTATGGAGGGTTTTGAAATTGTAAAGTGGAAAGGTGAGTGGACTGTGGACCAGTTTGGCAAAAGTGCGAAGGAAGAACTTGCTTGATGCTGCAAATATGAAAGTTAACCAGGTGATGTTATGGATGTGGAAAGTGAAGGAGATTATGCAGAGGGCTGTCCTTGATGGTGCAAAGGCTCTGAAGCTGGAAGGTGGGAGAGATACAGGAATTGTCAATGGAACTACCAGATTTGGTTAAAGTGAACTTGTTACAATAAGCAAATAAGGTTACTAAGGTGGCATGACGTCCACGGCCCGGGAATATATGGGCTGACTAGAAAATGTTTTCAGTCAAATTGATTGTTTTTGCTTTAACCCCTGAATATGATGGATTTTTCAAAATTTATATTAATTCATGTCTTGTGTCCTTCACATTTGTAAATTAATTTTGTTGTTTGTGTTTAAAGAGTATTATTACATTTTCTGCTCAAAGCGGTTAAAGTAAATTAATACCCACTCCTGAGTCCCGACAGTAGATGGCGCAAGTTTAAAAACAAAAGTCTAACCTACTGGATCTAGCTAGCTACCTGAAAGAGCACCTGCTAGCTAACCCTTATTAATAAAACTTTGATTCATTAATACACCTTTTGAAATTATCCCCCCCCCCCCCCCTCTGTTTTTTTTGCAAATCACACACTGAGTATCGGTGACGTACAGGTCGGATAAATGCGACCCGGCTGTACAGACACAGGTCGCATTTGAAAAGATCAGATACGTATCGGATTCAGGACCACATATCCAAGTGGCCTGGGTCGCATTTGAAAAAATCTGATCTGTGTTGTTCAGACTGTCATAAAAAGATCAGATACAGGTCGCATATGGGCAAAAAAATCATAACTGTGTCACTTCAGGCTGCAGTGTGAACGTAGCCTAAGTGATGATTTTAACACGAAAGACAGCGCAAGCGTCTGTTACGATTCGGTTAAGTCTGAGAAAAACATTTTAGGAGAATAAACGGAATGGGTTGCTGGTGTATAATTGGAATCAGGGCTTATAATCGCGATTCTGGCTGACAGTTCGGATGTAAACACGGAAATAACTCGTCGAAGCTCAATTGCCTAGCATTATTTATGATGGCTGAAATCCGCCAAAACAGCACATAAAAGAAAAAGATGTACACTCAGCACAAACCACAGTGTGTCAGCATTATGTGTTCCTGGAATTTTACTTAATAATCTGGACGTGAGCATTCTGAGAGCGGACGCGCATTTATCTGTTGCGCCGTGGTGCTCATATTCTCCGGGGGGATCCGAACCGAAAGGGCTGTGGGTCAATCCCCACCACTGCTTAAAACGCCTCGGGGTTCTGTGGGGTAGCAGGGCCGTGCTGAGAGGTAGTGTGGATAACACGTTGGTTCACAGCTGGCTGCTGTGATGACAGCGAGATTTCTCCACTCCCACTGCGTGATGAGGAAAGGAGGAGACATTAGCAGAGAGCTCGGTGGGCTCTGATTGAGCACAGAGAGCTTCTCTGGGCTCAGGCCGCTCAGGGATTGTCGCGGCTGGAGTGGGAGAAACACTCCACTCAGGACTCGTGAGGCAACGCTGCGTCTGAAACCAAAGGTTAGAGGCTACCGGCTACTTGGCGATTCCATTCAGTGAGGATTTTCACACCTCCGGGACTTTTCGGGTTCGGAAATGTGTGTAAGGAGACATTGTCCCTGTTGGTATTTGACCAACCATAAGGCACACACTTTTTAACCATGTTTAATCCGTCTATTTGTGTTTGAGAAAGCGAGTTTGCAACAAGGGGTCCGTTCTATGTACATTGCTAACTCAGTTAGCCGGATATGATTGTTCACGATTTGGCATGATCTTGGATTGTTTGGTTCTTCGAAAGACACCCTGCACTTGTTGTCATAGCAACATGTGCGCCAGCTTAAACCTGCTCGAGAGCAGGCTTATTTCATGTAAACAGGATTAGATCGCAGCTGTATAAGCGGAGGAGATAGAGAAGTCTGTCGTAGCCATGTCCATTTTTACGACTGCAACCTGTTGCGGAAGGTGCAAGAATAATTTTCAGAGCTTTTCAAATTAATCGGGTATTGCGCAATAGACAGGACCCTTTAGCGCAGCGCGACAGTGTAATTGTAGAGAGATTTTTCTTGGTGGCTGTTATAAACAGACAAGCACATAATTTAACAGTGGCTTTTAAAGAGGAAAAAGTTGTGTTAGAGCCATAAATAAAAAATATTTAAGTTATTTGTATGATGGTTTGCTTTTTATTTTTATCATATTCAGTAAGAAGATTTGTTTAGGCCATTTTATTGTGAAGTTTAGTTTTACTTTGAAAGGCTTGCTTTCTGTCGAGCCGTATATTGTATTAGAAAAAACTATGGATGGATTATCTAGACACAGAGCGATACAGTTTTACCGTGTAAACTGTGGATGACTTGGAAAAGGAAGAACTTCATTTTTTATAGATAAAGAATTTTTTTTGTTAAAATTCTCAATTTGCGCGCGTCCTTTACTTCCAGTGTCTAAGGAATGATTCTGAAATTTGGATCTCTTAACATAACAAGTGGCTTTTTAAAATAAAGTATAATAATTAAAGGCTACCATTTTGTAGAATATTCTTGTATTTCACTTTTACTTGTCCCCATGTTCTAGTGGGTCCCGTGGAGGCTCTGATATAAAAGAACAAAGTAAATGTGAGATTATTAAAAAGCAAAAATTCATACTGTAGAAAGTGATAGAAACATCTGCCATGGACAGTATTTACGCATTAATTTGTCTGCTACTTTTTGCCAGCCCTCTCTCCTGGCTTTAACAGATTTTGAGGTGTTACCTGTCGTTTTAATTAATGACTCAAATTCGGCATAACCTTCCAAGCTCTTGTTCTGCTTGGGAGAAAAACTGTGGGCGTTCTTTGGCCATGCTGAACAGCCAATAGCAGCGTTGCTGATCATTGTTTCCACTATCGATACATTTCCCCTTTTAAACAAACGCATGAACGCGCAGTTGTCTCAGATAACTCAATCCAGCCATACTAATCATAAACAACAGGTGTGTTGGAAGAACCCAATTAGCCGGATCATGATTAGCCGGATGAAATAATCTTGGATGTCTCATTTGATCTCGGATGTTTTAAGCAACGTACGAAGAACGGACCCCGGGACTCCCCTGGTAAGCAAGCTCCTCCTCCCAGTCCTAACGGGAGACGCGCCCAATCTCTCCCGATCAGTTTTTGGCAGACTTCACTTTGTGGCTCAACGCCTGTATCAAGGTCACTCTGAATCAGTTCTCACCTGTCTGGAGGACGGTGTTCATACAAAGCCAGCTGATTAGAAAAGCAGGTCCCATTTCTCCAGTGCTTTAACACCCCGCCATACTTCCCGTCTTGCCTGCAGGTCTGGAGCTGCGCTCAAACCGGACAGGTGAGTCTCTACAGGCATAGACATCATATACCTAGAAGCCGCGTTGGGCGCGGGTTCGTGCGTCAACGTCACCGCCATATTGTATGTGGCAGAAAGTAGTTAAGTTCTGTTGTAGTGAACGTCGAAGATGCCTCATAAAGAGAAAGTTACTAATATGAGAAAAAAAGTCCTAGGACATCCATCCATTTTCTTATCTGCTTAATCCCTCATGGGGTTGCGGGGGTGCTGGTGCCTATCTCCAGGGTTCAATGGGTACACCCTGGACAGGTCGCCAGTCTGTAGTCCTAGGACAATAAAGTAAGAAAAAAAAAAAAAAGACAAAAGTGGTAATTTTATGAGAAAAATGTCATATTATGAGAATTAAAGGGAAACGTTTCCAGAATAGTCACAGTTTGCAGAACTATTTCAGTCCTTGAGTAATAGGGCCAGGTAAGATTCTTTTAATTATTTTTATTCTTTACAAGTATAAAGTCAGGAGAATGAAACCAAAGGGATACAAAAAATAAACTCGTAAT
This sequence comes from Fundulus heteroclitus, assembly GCF_011125445.2. Classification (NCBI taxonomy): domain Eukaryota; kingdom Metazoa; phylum Chordata; class Actinopteri; order Cyprinodontiformes; family Fundulidae; genus Fundulus; species Fundulus heteroclitus. The sequence goes on from NC_046384.1 coordinate 10,668,834, forward strand.
ATTACAAAAATAAAAATATTACGAATATAAAGTATGTTCTGAGATTAAACTCCCTGTCATACTGTTTAAGTGACTCAGACTAACTGCAGATTTGCCACATTCAACATGGCGGACGCTCTGACGCATAGGCAGAACCTGCCCGACGAGGCATCTACGTATAAGATATCTATGTCTACAGGTGTTGTCACGTGTCACGTCGACAGCTTCCGGGTCTCAACAAAGGCTCCAACTCACATCCTGATTAATCTCTGTTTGAAAAATTCGGTTAATCATAAGTTTCCTACCAGGCTCAGTTTTTAAATACACATTTATAGCTTGTTTGATTATGACGCAAAGCTGGAATAAAAACAGTATTAAAATATAAATAAACCCCTCTTTAGTTATTTAAATTATAAACTTTTCTGGTAAAACTTGCCAGAAACTGTTTTAGGACTTTTAGAAAATCATCAGTTTAATGGAAAAAATAGAGAGCTTCTAAAATCTGTATCAAAACAAGTCACTTTGAAGTGCACTATTGTTGATATATTTAGATTACAATGTGCACTCAAATCCCCTTGTCACATCACAACCATTAACCTCAGTTTATTGCATTGGCAATTTCTATGAAAGATCTATTAGTACATTATTGTACTAATAGTAATATAGTTTTCAACAATATTTTTCAACAGTGTGGCATGCCTCTGCTCAGCTTGTTGAAAGACTCACAACAGATCTAATCTGATGGCGCTTGGACTATTTTACAAAAATGTGCAAAGCTGGAAGAGACACACCCCAAAAATATTTGCTTATTGATTTAAAGGGTTTGTGAACAAATGCTTTCCACACTTTTCAGAGTTTTATCTTAAAAAAATGTCCTTATAAACAGTCATATTTTCCCTTCCACATCACTGGACCTCCTTCAGTTTGTGTATCTTCCAGACATGGAGGTCGAGGACTCTGTCATCTACATGCTTCAGGGTGTTTCACACCTGGACCATCCTGGGAGCACCATGACCGTCATGTTTTTTATGTGACCAGTTCTTTCAACACCATCCAGCCTTCACTGCTGAGGAGGAAGCTGCAGGATGCAGAAGTGGACGGTTCTCCAGCTGCATGGACCACCGACCACCTCACAGACAGACCACAGTATGTGAGGCTTCAGGACTGGGTAGATGGTGGTCTGCAGCCCAGGGGTTCCTCAGGGAAACTGTCCTCTTCCCTTTCCTCTTTATCCTCTAGACATCAGACTCAACACTCCAAGTTGTCACTCCCAGACGTTCTCCAAAGAGACAATCCTTGTGGGTTTTGTCTCTGAGATGAACAATCATAGACTTTGTCAGCTGGTGTACAGAACCAAGACTAAGGAAACTGTAAATGACTTCCACAGAAATGACACTCCTGTCTCACTGGTGAACATCCAGGGCTTGGACATCGAGACTTGGGCGGAGTAGAAGTACCTGGATGTTCACCTCAACAATAAACTTTTATTTTGTTTATTTTTATAGCTGGAGCTTTTAGGAGAACTAAGAGTTTGGATGTTTGCTCAGTTTAAGATTCAAAATTGTATTATGACAGTTTATATTTTATCACTAGTTTTAAATTGATCAGGTTTATGTTGATTTAATCTAAAGAAAAGCGCAATAATAAACAACAAGATCTAATGATTAAAGAGCACAAGTAAAGTAATAACTTTTTTAGCTGTAATTACCTGTAGTTGTCATTTTGCACGTGATTAATTAACAGGCTAATTTCCATTGACCCGTTTTTAGCCTCCTAAATAAATAATAATTTAGGAGGCTAAAAGCTCAATAAATTAATCACAGTACTTTTTAAGAATACATTTAGAAGTGGAGAAACAGTAATGCCTGGTGGTCATATTGAGATCTATAGGTGCCAATTAACCTGCACCAACAAAAAAGAGAAAATGTATCTTCTTTTGTTTTTTTATTAGTATCATCATTTCTAGCCCACAGAAATCCATCTTTTATATACATTTCTCTTTCCATTCTAGGTGGTGAAATAAAAAACAGACACAAAGAGATCCTGGACAGTTAAAGGGAGTTCTTTAAAAATGGGGGAAAAATACAAATACAATCAAAGAAACACGGTTAAAAAGTATATTCATAGACAAATGCAAGTTATGTGAGTTATTATATTACAACGATTTCTTGGCTGTCAGTTTTTCATGAGGCTTTATACGATCAGGTCCACCACTTTCTATATCAGGTGCTGTTGGTGTCATTGGTGGTGGTGGTGATGTTAATGATTGTCTGCTTGGTCTTTTAATCATGATCTTTTTGTCAGTTTTCTGTTTAGGCATCATCTGTTCTTCACTCCTTAATAGAAAAACACTTTGGCTTAGAAACATTTATTATAAATTAACAAAAGATAACAGAAAGGTTAAGTGTATTAAAGTGGTAATTATGTGAAGTGAATGTGATGTTAGGAATATTAGAAGCAGATGAAAAAACGTTAACTTGTAAAAAAATATACAGTGGAGAAGAATTTATCATCTTTGTCAATTCTAAATAAAAATAGGAGCCTTACTGAGGATTTGGGGTCTGTTCTTCAGGTTTTTCCTCCATTTGACGCTTCCTGTGTGACACATGAAAGATTTAAAAATGAGGACAAAACAAACCATCACTGACATAACTACCAAGCTGGCTGAGAGTCGTACCTGTTACGATGCCTTTTTATGTACCAGAAAATGGAGAATAAAGCCACAACAGAAGACCCGAGAACCACCACTACAATAGTTATGTACCGTCCTTTGGAAGAAGAGCAACAGGTTTTAGAAATGTGATTGAGTGAATTAAAATACAACATCTGAACGTTAACTGACCGAGATCTCTGTGATGAGTTCCAGAGTCTTCATCCAAACCTGTCCAACAATTAAAGAACAGAACCACACAGTAACCATCTGTCTCACTTCACATTTTATTCACATTTTCACATGTTAAATCACAACCTTTAGTGCATTTCATGGTAATTTTTTGCAACAGTCTAATTTAGTCTTCTCTTATGTGCATGTTTACAAAGGAATAATACGCAGATAAACAACATAACCTTTTGGAGGAACATGTCTAGTGAAGCAGTAAGGAACTTATAACTTTATAATGTTTTTAGCGAGAGAATATTTTGATCTGCTGGAGGCTATAGTCCACTTAAAACCATGCCTTTAATTCTTCATATCATTATGAATCAAATAATGAAATTTATCCTACTGCTCCATTAAATTATTTTACTAATTATTTTTTACAATAAAAATGTGATGTTAGTGCTACATGCACATGTTTTCCATGAATCTTGGAACACCACAGATTCTGTATTGGATTTAGGCCTGGGCTTTGACTAGGCCATTCTAACACGTAGATATGCTAATCCTCTGTGAAGCTCTAACACAGTCTCATGTGTTCTCCAGCCAAACCCTTCCAGGATTACCTTCCATCAAACAACTTAAATCGTGGTCTCATCTAACCAGAGCATCTTCTTCCACGTGTTTTTACACAGCAAACATATCTTAGGGGGTTCTTTTAGGAACCACTTTTTATTCATCTTCCAAAACACTGTCAAGTGTAATATCTACCAGATGTCCTGTTAACAGATTATCTCGCCCAAGCTCCTCCATTTCTAGTCAGAATGAACCCGACCTCTCGATTGATTCTCTGACTAATCCTCTCTTTGCTTGGTCTGTTGCTTAAGGCAAAGCAAGGCAAGTTTATTTATATAGCACTTTTCAGTAACAAGAGGTTAAAAGTGCTGTACATCAACAGAAAAATATCACAGAGGGAAATATTACACAGGAAAAGAAAAACATTATATTAACAAAGGAATGAGTTAAGTAAATCCTTGACTACAGTTCTTTAGTTTTACTGGAACAAGCTTCATCACTATATGATTCTATTCATAATAGGAAATAAACTAAGTAAATCATTGGGGGTTTCTGATCTAAAGTAGTTTTGTCCAATTTTTCAATAGCTACAATTAACTAGACTTTTTTTGTTTCATGGTAATAAAATAAACAAAGTAAATTCTTAAAGCTACAACTTAAGATCTCTGATCTGACCTTTCTGAAACTGCAGCTAAAACAGTGTTTCTTGTTTACATAATATCCAGGAGAAATTAAGACTGTCAGCCTTCCAAGGCCGGCACGGGGAGCCATTTCTGATAAATGTATTTGTTTTGGGTCAGGCAGACTCTTTTTCTGTCTGCTTTAAAGTCTCACTGTTTCTTATCAAATTGTGATTCCAAAGAGCCAAATTTGTGGTTATCCTGCCAAAGCTGAGCTTCCAACTTCTTCGAGATCTATTCCATCTCACCAGCGAATTCAGGGACCACAGCTGGCCCTGAATGCAGTTTTGTTTACACATTTCAGTCTGAGTGTTGATAGCAGGACATAATCCCTCACATAAATTAGGCAGCTGCAGATGTTTTCAGAATTTCTCGATAATCCAGGTAACCCCCAGCTCCAAAAAGCAGAAATCCTGTTATCGTAAATCCTCAAAAAAGATTGATGGAAGCAGGATAGATACAGGGGAAGAACAGGGGAATGGAGAGGAGAGGAGAAAGAGAAAGCCATCTCCCTGTCTTAAGTCAGTGGTCCTCAATTCTGGTCCTCGAGGACGTTCTCCTGCAACTTTTTTTTGTTACCCTTCTTTAACACCCCTGAGTCAAATAATCAGGTGATTAGCAGGACTCTGGTAAATACTGAGGAGGTAATTCTGCCATTTAATTCACGTGTGTTGGACCAGGGCTGCATCTAAAGTTGCAGGACACTGGACCTTGAGAACTAGAATTGAGAACTACTGCTTTAAGTGGATGGACTCTATTTACTAGTTAGTTGATGCACTGAATACAATGTTGGTAATTTTTCTTAGGGATATCAGAACAAAGAGTGCTGAAAACTAATGCATGCACATTTATCAGATCTTCATTTAAAAACCAAATTTATTTTTTCTGTGAAACGTGACTAAATGTGTAGTGGTCAAATAGGCTTGAACACTTTTGCAGGGCTCTGCAGGGTCATGATTACTTTGTCATTCTGACATCTCTGAAAGAGTTTCTCACCATGATCAGACGTGTGTGAGGGTCCAGGAACGGTGCGCAGCAGCTCTCTGGGAGCAGCAGAGAGAACTGACACTGAACATCCAACCTGTGTGCTGCTGGAAGCTGACAGCAGAGCTGTGGTGGTGACGGTGATGGTACCGTTGCTGTTGCTCACCCTGGTGGTGTTGTAGAGGGACAAGCTGAGGTTCTGCTGTGGAGCAGTCAGTGTTACAGTGGGAGCAGGTCGACCTGTGGCTGAACAGGACACAACTGACCCTGCAGGAGAGCTTGATGTGCTGACATCAAGGACGGGTCCATGCAGCTCTGGACAGAGAACAACCATCATGATCAGCATAGTTCTAGAAGTTAACCCTGTAATACAGTCTGGTTCTCACCATAAACCTTCAGGCAGGTTCCAGCTGTCTGAGCTCCATCAGGTTCGATGATGAATCTACAGAAATAACATCCTTCATCCTGCTCTGTAACATTCCTGATGACTATGGAGTTATTCTGTAGTCCAGCTTCTGTGAACTGAACTTTATCTTTAAAGTCAGAATTCACTGTTTGACCAAAATGCTCGCTGTAGGAGCCGATGTTCCTCTCTGTGTTCCAGAAGAGCTTCTGCCAGGTGACCTGCTGGACATCTTTAGTTTCCAGGAGGAGACAGCTGAGAGGAGCATCTTCTTCCACTGCTGCTAATACGGTCTGCTGGGTTTGGATCAAAGCTGCTAGACCTGCATATGAAATCACGTAACTGTTATTAACTGAAACAGACAAATTGAATGATGATTACCTCCCAGCTCTTAATAGTCTGGATCATTGACACGGACTGAACAAAAATATAAACACAACACTTATTTTTGCTCCCATGAGCTGAACTCTAAGATCTAAAACAGGGGTGTCAAACTCATTTTGGTTTAGGGGCCGCGTACAGCTTAATCTGATCTAAACAGGGCCACATGAGTTAACTCATTGCAAGATTAAATAGAACTAATAAATGTGGACTTGTTGATTTTTATATTAAATTAATTTCACTTTTACACAATATATTATGAATAACCTCAGAGTTTAAAAAAAAAAAGTATGTGCAATTTCAACAATACTTTACTTTTGCAAACAATACTTTACTTTACTTGTGCATTATGCATAAGAACTGATCACAGTGATTATACATTGTTGAAAAACATTTAATAACACTTTTGGAACTTAAAAACACTGTCCTACATGACAAAATACATCAAACAGATAAAAATTAAGAAATTATTTAAATTTTTCCACACCTGAATCTTAATCTGCTAATTAAAACACAGCGCCCTTGTGGACTATATAGGAACTGCATATTTTCAATTAAACGAAGTACATGTTTTTTTCAATAATTGTTTTATCATTCTCTTCCTTTTATCTCCTCTTTCTTTCACCTTTTCTTTTTTTCTTCTTGTTCTTCCTTTCCTCTCCTACTTTCCCATTATAGTGTCCATATCATTTGAGATATTCCCCGCATGAATCATAATAAAACTATTCACATTCATAAATCAAGCGGAGCACTATGGCAAAAACAGTACTGCTCCACTTGTGAAAGTCAAATCTGATGAGCTCTTATTGCCACATTGCCAGACAGGACACTGGAGAAAAAAAAAAAAAAAATATATATTTTTTTTTTAATAATGATATTGCATTTAGCCACAGGGCCGGACTAAATTGTTCGGCGGGCCGGATCCGGCCCGCGGGCCGTATGTTTGACACCCCTGATCTAAAACATTTTTTATATACACAAAATAACCATTTCTCTCAAATATTGTTCACAAATCTATCTAAATATATGATAGTGAGCTCTTCTTCTTTGTATAGATAATCCATCGCACCTCATAGGTGTGGCATATCAAGATGCTGATTGGTGCATTGATGCATGATTATTGCAGGTGTGCCTTAGGCTGGCCACAGTAAAAGACGATTCAGAAATGTTCTGTTATTACAGCACATGACCACAGATGTCACAGGTCTTGAGGGAGCGTGCCGGGATGTCGACCAGAGCTCTTGCCCATGAAGTGAATGTTCATTCTTCTACCACAGGCCGTCTCCAAAGGCATATCAGAGAATTTGGTATTACATCCAACCGGCCTCAATCGCAGACCACATGTAACCACACCAGCCCAGGACCTCCACATCCAACATCATCTGAGACCATTCAGACCATCCATCCAGACAACTGCTGAAACAATCGGTTTGCACAACCAAAGAGTTTCTGCATAAACCATCTCAGGGAAGCTCATCTGCATGCAGGTTGTCCTCATTGGTGCCTCGGCCTGACTGCAGTTCCTCGTTGTAGCTGATTTCAGAGGGCAAATGCTGACATTCAATGGCGTCTGGCACATTGGAGAGGTGTGCGCTTCACAGATGAATCCGGGTTTTCACTGTTCAGGGCAGACAGCGTGTCTGGTGAACGGTTTGCTGATGTCAGCGTTGCGGATAGAGTGGTCCATGGTGGGGGTGGACTTATGGTATGGGTAGGCGTATGTCCTGGACAGCGAACACAGGTGCAATTTGTCAATGGTATTTTGAATGCACAGAGACACCGTGACGAGATCCTGAGGCCCATCATTGTGCCGTTTGTCCACGACTATCACCTCATGATGCAGCATAATGCCCGTTCCCATGTTGCAAGGATCTGAACACAACTCCTGGAAGCTGAAAACATTCTAGTTCTTGCATGGCCAGCATGCTCACCAGACATGTCACCCACTGAGTATGTCTTGGATGCTCTGGATCAGCGTATATGACAAAGGGCTGGATGATAATTCAATAACAATATGTATCGGTCGCTATACGTATATCGATGATAGAAAAAAAAAGGTCAATAATAGTTAAATAAAATATCAGTTTTCCTTCCTTTTGCATTTTAGCCATGTAGGTTAATATTACAGTCATTACATCCTCCCAACCAATCACAACGCAGAACCAGGAACGCTCTGTCCCCAAGCTCCGCCGCCTTCAGAGATTTCAGAGATCATGTGTTCTTTTTTTCTCTTTTTAAAAACAGTTTTGGTAAAAAAGTTGGTTGAATAAAGGGTTGACTTTGATTTTAGTGTTTGTGTTCTGTATCCAAGAATAGGTTGCCAAGCAACAGCATAAAATCGCCATGGCTGCTCTTAATTTGAATTTGTTGATAATTATCGATCAATCTGATTTATATTTTACCAATATGCTTTTTTTCCTATATCGCCCAGCCCTAATACGACAGCGTGTCCCAGCTATCCATCAATGTTGCACAGCCATTGCAGAGGAGTGGACCAACATTCAACAAGCCACAATCAACAACCTGATCAACTCCATGCAAAGGAGATGTGTTGCTCTGCAGGAGGCAAATGGTGGTCACACAGGAAACTGACAAAACACTTTACCTGCATCAACAGGCTGGAGATGGATTTTGGTCGAGCAAAATATGATACATAGAAAGAAGGTTTTATTTTATTTTTTTCAAACTGATAGCTGCCCAGCATAACTAAAGCTCAGATTTTGGGTAGAATTCAGCCTAATTAGAATTTAATACAATTTCTTCTAAAAAAACAAAACAAAAAAAAAAAACAAACAATAAAACCAGCAGCTATGACCTGGGTGCTGCTGATTCCATGTAACTGGTGTTAAACAGGAAGTCCTTATTTAAAGAACTAAGGCTTCCTTCTTTTCTGAAAGCCAGTCAAATGAAGCAACAGTCAAAATCTGAAATTTAGACACATTGAAACTACTATAACTTTAACATTTGTGAACCCCAGAGGATGATTGCAGGACTTAATAAGGATCTGATTCTGGTTATAAATTCACACTTGATGCAACTGGAGGCACACCTGAAGGTTTTCTTTTAAAGATAAACGCCTACACACCGCTTCCTGTGTGATACATCATGGAAAAATTAACTAAATTGGCCAAGATATCAAGAAGCGAACTTTGGACCTCAACAAATCTTAGGGAACAGATGATCTGAGTTTGAACAAAGCTTAAGAAAGACTGTCTGTACCAAAGTATAGAGTTTATTTTTATATACAGGAAGTGTTAGTTCCCTTTTGGAAATCCAATAAAAACAAAGCCAATATGAAACTGCACCACAAAAGGCAGCCCATTTTTGTTTTTCAAAAAAATGTCTGGTTTACTGTTTTCCTTTTTTAAATCCTGGATTATGTGGTCTATCTTTGCTCGTAAGTGATCTTGTTATGGCTCAACAGTCATCCACTAAAGCCTCGTTTTCTTGTTTATAAGCGAGGAATAATAAACATCCTCGCATATAAAGCTAAATAATTATTTTACAATCAACATAGCATCCAGGCATTGTGGTACAAACACTTATATCTACTTAAATAGTTTTGAAATCGAATCCACCGGAGAAAAAAATAAATAAAAAATAAATAAATAAATTATAATAATAATTATATATATATTTTTTTTTTTTTTTTTTTTTTTTTTTTTTTTTTTTTTTTTTTTTTTCAGGCAACAACCCAGATCAGTTCTTACCTGTCTGGAGGACGGTGTCCATTAAAAGCCAGCTGATTAGAAAAGCAGGTCGCATTTCTCCGATGCTTTAACACAACTTCCCGTCCTGCCTGCTGGTCTGGAGCTGCGTTCAAACCAGACATGTGAGTCTCTACAGGTGTTGTCACGTGTCACGTCAACAGCTTCTGGGTCTGAATAAAGGCTCCAGCCCACATCCTGATTAATCTCTCTCTTTGAAAAAATTTGGTTAATCTTAAATTTCCTACCAGCCTCAGTTTTTAAATACATATTTAGAGCTTGTTTGATCATGACACAAAGCTGGAATAAAAACAGCATTAAACTAGGAAATAAATCCCTTTTTAGTTATTTAAATTATAAACTTCTCTGGTAAAACTTGCCAGAAACTGTTTTAGGACTTTTCAAAGCTACCCAGTGCGTAGAAGTGTCTCGCTTTAATGCACTTAAACCCGATTTTCAGCCAGACACAGAGTTACATTTTAAAGAGTTTATTGAAGAGGTGAATAACGGGAGATGAAGCAGGCAAACAGTCACAGTCTTGGCAAAGAATCCTGATAGAAAGTGCTGGTTTACCGGGATGAGCAGAAAACCAGGAGATGTAGGCGGTGACAGAACCAGCAGGCCGTGTGGACCGGAGAACCACCAGAACAGGTAACCAAGCAGCTGAGACTCACAGAGGAACAGGTAGCATAGCAGCAGCTAGGAGAGTTCAGCTGGCAGGCACACGGATCCAGTAGAGCAGGAAACAGGCTGAACTGCAGCACGCAGATACAGGACAGCAGGAGAGTCCAGCTGGCAGAGCACACATGAGCAGGTAAAGCAAAGGCACACCACATGGTGAGAGCACTGAAGAGAGTGAATGATGAGGAGCAGGAAGAAGTGAGTGAGACGGTCTGGCAGAGGCAGGTATAAGTAGGCTGGTGAACAGGTGAGCTGAATGACTAATTAGTGGCAACAGGTGCAGATAATCTAGAGTGGGGTGGTGGCTGGAGGCAGACTGAGCTGGAAGCATAACTGCTGGTGACTGAAATGGTGAATAAATGAACAGAAAAAGTCCTCAGGAGTGTAAAGTTAAAGCACTTCTTGATTCTGAGATCGACCATCTCGGAAATACATGCATTAGTGACAATATTTTCAAAAAATGTGGCATTAAGATCGTGATTGCGCCATTAAAAGTTTTTTTAAGGTCTAAAAATTTTCCCTCGACAAATGCTAGGCTGAAAATCCACAATTTGTGTCACGTGGTACGATGACGTAGTTTGTTGATGTAGCTGAGGCTACGCTACAGAGAGTACAATGAAGTACACAACGACAAGTTCAAATGCGGAGTCACAAAGTGATGATTTTAACATGAAAGACAGCACAAGCATCTGTTACGATTCGGGTAAGTCTGAGAAAAACATTTTAGGAGAATAAACGGAATGGGTTGCTGGTGTATAATTGGAATCAAGGCTTATAATCGCGGTTCTGGCTGACAGTTCGGATGTAAACACGGAAACAACTCGTCCAAGCCCGATTGCCTAGCATCGTTTATGACGGCTGAAATTCGCCAAAACAACACATAAAACAAAAAGACGTACATTCAGCACAAACCACAGTGTGTCAGCATTATGTGTTCCTGGAATTTTACTGAATAATCTGGACGTGAGCGCTCTGAGAGCTGACGCGCATTTATCTGTTGCACCGTGGCGCTCATATTCTCCGGGGGGTTCCGAACCGAAAGGGCTGTGGGTCAATCCCCACCACGGCTTAAAACGCCTCAGGGTTCTGTGGGGTAGCAGGGCCGTGCTGAGAGGTAGTGTGGATAACACGTTGGTTCACAGCAGGAGATTTCTCCGCTCCCACTGCGTGATGAGGAGGAGAAGGAGACATTAGCAGAGAGCTTCTCTGGGCTCAGGCCGCGCAGGGATTGTCGCGGCTGGAGTGGGAGAAACACTCCACTCAGGACTTGTGAGGCAACGCTGCGTCTGAAACAAAAGTTTAGAGGCTACCGGCTACTTGGCGATTCCATTCAGTGAGGATTTTCTCACCTCCGGGACTTTTCGGGTTCGGAAATGTGTGTAAGGAGACATTATCCTTGTTGGTATTTGACCAACCATAAGCCACACGCTTTTTAGCCATGTTTAATCCGTCTATTTGTGTTTGAGAAAGCGAGTTTGCAACCAGGGGTCCGTTCTTCGTACGTCGCTAACTCAGTTAGCTGGATTTCATTGTTGACGATTTGGCATGATCTTGGATCGTTTGGTTCTTCGAAACTCATCCCGGACTTGCTGTCATAGCAACATGTGCGCAAAGTTGAGCCTGCTCCCGAGCAGGCTTATTTCATGTAAACAGGATTAGATCGTAGCGGAGGAGATAGGGAAGTCTGTGTCTAGCCAGCGCACTTGGACCACCTAGTGGCAGAGGAAGGGACAGAATTGTGGAACACCATTTTTTTTAATGTTCAATAAAAGACGAAACAAATAATGCTTTGTTCCTGTCGTTTTATTTAAACAATTATTTATAAAGAAAAGTCAGCAAGTCATCTTTTGCCTGCAGTAAGAGATGGTTATGTAAAGTCAGCAATACTACTGTGTGTAAAATGGTGTATTAGAATTTACTCTGAAGGTACTTTTGAAGCAACTCGATCTCTAGTGCAGTTTTTCTCTTTTTCACGTTGTGGAGTTCAATTTCTCCTCTTAATTTGTATTTTTTTTTTCAGGTCAAAATACTTTTTCTTTTGTTGAAGATGCCGTTAATATAGGGAACAGATGGCACCTTGAGTCATTTTGTGGAAAAAAAAGAAAAAAGAAAAAGGGTTAAACATGTAAAAGTAAAAATAACCCGATTTTTTTCAGCCTTCTTATTGGTGGCTGTTAAAAACAGACAAACACATAATTAAACAGTGGCTTTTAAAAAAAAAGAAGAAGTTGCTTTTTAAAATACAGTATAATAATTAAAGGCTATCATTTTGTAGAATATTCTTGTACTTTTTCCCCACGTTCTAGTGGCTCGGGCTCCCATGGAGGCTCTGACATAAAAGAACAAAGTACTTATGAAATTATTAAAATACAAAAAATATATACTGTAGAAAGTGATAGAAACATCTATCATGGACAGTATTTACAATTTAATTTGTCTGCTTTTTGCAGCCCTCTCTCCTTGTTTTAGCAGACTTTGAGGTGTTCATTGTCGTTTTAATTGCCTCAAATTCGGCATAACCTTATTTTAAAAGCTCTTGTTCTGCTGGGAAAAAAATTGTGGGCGTTCTTTGCTGAACAGCCAATAGCAGCGCTGCTGATCATTGTTTCTACTATCGATACATTTCCCCTTTTAAACAAACGCATGAACGCGCAGTTGTCTCAGATAACTCAATCCAGTGATACTAATCGTAAACAACAGGTGTGTTGGAAGAACCCACTTAGCCGGATCATGATTAGCCGGATGAAATCATCTTGGATGTCTCATTTGATCTTGGATGTTTTAAGCAACGTACGAAGAACGGACCCCAGGAAGTAACTTGTTGCAATGTCAACAGATCAACGCTTGTCAACGAATGATGTCATCGGTCATGTGACACCAACGCGAAACATTTTTTATGAGCCTTGCACTAAAAAGCCTTAAAAATCCATATTGCGATCGAATTTTTCATTTTTTTCCCCCTCGAGTCATAATAATATATGAAACTTTCTTATATAAAGCAACTTGTATGATCTCAGAATCAAGAAGTACTTTAAACTAAAGAGAACAATAACTATGACAACAAGAACCCTAAATATTGCCAGATTGTTACTAAATTGCATGTATAGTTTTTTTTATTTGGCACCTATTTATAGTTATATTAGCTAAAACAGAAAATCATAAATTCAATGGAAAAAATAGAGAGCTTCTAAAATCTTATGTCTCGTGTCAAAACTAGTCATGAAAACACTTTGAAGTGCACTATTGTTGATATATTTAGATTACAGTGTGTATTCACATCCCTTTGTCACATCACAACCATTGACCTCAGTTTATTGCATTGGCATTTCATATGAAACACTAATTAGTACATAATTGTCAGGTGATGGGAAATTACAGCATAGTTTTCAAATGTTTCTACAAATCAAAATTCTGAATAGTGTGGCATGCCTCTGCTCAGCTTGTTGAAAGACTCACAACAGACCTAATAGGCCAGTTCACTGCTATTGTTTTCATCCGGGTTTTTCGCGGTGCTTGGACTATTTTCCGAAGATGTGCAAAGCTGGTAGCCATGTATTTTAATAATTTAAAAGGTGCTGTGAACACATGCTTTCCACACTTTTCAGAGTTTTATCTGGACAGAAAAAAGTCTTTATAAACAGGCTTATTTTTCCTTCCACATCACAGTTAAACACTAAAGAAAAGGTTTGTGGTTTTAATGTGATTAAATGCTCTGAGAAAAGTTTAACGTGTATGAAAACTTTTTCCAAGGCACTCATCATTTAGTTCATTCATCTTTAAATCTATCATCTTTATCTCAGCTGTGTAAAATCATGCTAGAGGATCAGCGAAACATTCAATTACCTTATCTAAACTGACTTTAGTTGTCATCAATGTGAGTTTAAAAAAAAGGAATTAATAACTAAATAAGGGAACTAGTTATATGAATCTCAACTTCCTTTATGCATGAAGTTTATTCAGGTCTCAAAAACGATGGAGCCAAACCACTTCTGGCCAGTCGTCCTCACCTCTCACCTCATGAAGACGATGGATTGTAGAGAAACACCTTCATCCCTGAGGAGCTCTGAACTGGACCTCCTTCAGTTTGTGTATCTTCCAGACATGGAGGTGGAGGACGCTGTCATCTACAGGCTTCAAGCTGTTTCACACCTGGACCATCCTGGGAGCACCATGATGGTCATGTTTTTTTACGTCTCCAGTGCTTTCAACACCATCCAGCCTTCACTGCTGAGGAGGAAGCTGCAGAATGCAGAAGTGGACGGTTCTCCAGCTGCATGGACCACCGACCACCTCATAGACAGACCACAGTATGTGAGGCTTCAGGACTGTGTCAGATGGTGGTCTGCAGCCCAAGGGTTCCTCAGGGAACTGTCCTCTTCCCTTTCCTCTTCACTCTCTAAACCTGAGACTTAACACTCCAAGTTGTCACTCCCAGACATTCTCCAATGAGACAATTCTTGTGGGTTTTGTCTCCGAGATGAACGATCATGGACTTTGTCAGCTGGTGCACAGAACCAAGACTAAGGAAACTGTAAATGACTTCCACAGAAAAGACACTCCTGTCTCACTGGTGAACATCCAGGGCTTGGACATTTAGACTAGGGTGGAGTACCTGGGTGATTACCTCAACAATAAACTTTTATTTTGTTATTTATTTTTATAGCTGGAGCTTTTAGGAGAACTTAGTGTTTGGATGTTTTCTCAGTTTAAGATTCAAAATTGTATTATGACAGTTTATATTTTATCACCAGTGCAATAATAATAATAAAAAAAATCTAATGAGTAAAGAGTACAAGTAAAGTAATAACCTTTTTTGCTGTAATTACCTGTAGTTTTCATTTTGCACGTGATTAATTAACAGGCTAATTTTCATTGACCCGTTTTTAGCCTCCTAAATTAATAGTAATTTAGGAGGCTAAAAACTCAAAAAATTAAAACGCAGTACTTTTTAAGAAAAAATTTAGAAGTGGAGAAAGAGTAATGGCTGGTGGTCATATTGAAATCTATAGGTGCCAAATAACCTGCACCAACAAAAAGAAAATGTATATAGTTTTTTATTAGTATCATAATTTCTGGCCAACAGAAATCCATCTTTTACATACATTTCTCTTTTCTTTCTAGGTGGTGAAATAAAAAACAGACACAAAGAGATCCTGGACAGTTAAAGGGGGTTCTTTAAAAATGTATAAAAAAAATACAAATACAATCAAAGAAACACAGTTAAAAAGTTTATTCATAGACAAATGCAAGTTATGTGAGTTATTATATTACACCGATTTCTTGGCTGTCAGTTTTGGCTTTATACCATCAGGTCCACCACTTTCTATATCAGGTGTTGTTGGTGTCATTGGTGATGGTAGGGATGTTAATGATTGTTTGCTGCTTTGTCTTTTAGTCATGATCTTTTTGTCAGTTTTCTGTTTAGGCATCTGCTGTTCTTCACTCCTTAAAAGAAAAACACTTTGGCTTAGAAATGCTTAATATAAATGAACCAAAGATAACAGAAAGTTTAAGTGTATTAAAGCAGTCAATATGTGGAGTGACTGTGATGTTAGGAATATTAGAAGGAGATGAAAAAATGTTAACTTTTAAAAAAATATACAGTGGAGAAGAATTTATCATCTTTGTCAATTCTAAATAAAAATAGGAGCCTTACTGAGGATTTGGGGTCTGTTCTTGAGGTTTTTCTTCCATTTGACGCTTCCTGTGTGACACATGCAAGATTTTAAAATGAGGACAAAACAAACCATCACTGAAAAAACTACCAAGCTGGCTGAGAGTCGTACCTGTTACGATGCCTTTTTACGTACCAGAAAATGGAGAATAAAACCACAACAGAAGACCCAAGAACCACCACTACAATAGTTATGTTCCGTCCTTTGGAAGAAGAGCAACAGGTTTTAGAAATGTGACTGAGTGAATTAAAATACAACATCTGAACGTTAACTGACCGAGATCTCTGTGATGAGTTCCAGAGTCTTCATCCAAACCTGTCCAACAATTAAAGAACAGAACCACACAGTAACCATCAGTCTCAGCCTTTCACTTATTCACATTTTCACATGTTAAATCACAACCTTTAGTGCATTTCATGGTAATTTTTGCAACAGTCAAATTTAGTGTATCATTTTTAAAGGAGCACTAAGCGAAGTTTCACCACTAGAGGGCTTTTGAGCACGGTCTGTATACAAGCCATTCCTCTCTACCTCCATTCCTGCTGCAACCCGGCCCTCTCTTTCCCCTCACCTTCTCACCAGTCTTCTCTTGTGTGCATGTTTACAAAGGATAAATACGCAGCTAAACAGCATAGCCTTTTGAAGAACATGTCTAGTGAAGTAGTAAGGAACTTATAACTTTATAATGTTGTTAGCGAGATAATGTTTTGATCTGCTGGAGGCTATAGTCCACTTAAAACCATGCCTTTAATTCTTCATATCATTATGAATCAAATAATGAAATTTATCTTGCTTCTCCATTAAATTATTTTACTAATTATTTTTTACAATAAAAATGTGATTTTAGTGCTTCATGCACATGTATTCCATGAATCTTGGAACACCACAGATTCTGTATTGGATTTAGGCCTGGGCTTTGACTAGGCCATTCTAACACATAGAAATGGTAATCCTCTGTGAAACCACAGTCTCATGTGTTCTCCAGCCAAACCCTTCCAGGATTACCTTCCATCAAACAACTTAAATCGTGGTCTCATCTAACCAAAGCATCTCCTTCCACGTGTTTTTACACAGCAAAAATCATCTTAGGGGGTTCTTTTAAGAACCACTTCTTATTCATCTTCCAAAACACTGTCAAGTGTAATATCGACCAGTTATATATTTCGATCTGTTAACAGATTATCTTGCCCAAGCTCCTCCATCTCTATTCAAAACGAACCTGACCTCTCGATTGCTTCTCTGATTAATCCTCTCCTTCCTTCGTCTGTTGCTTAAGACAAAGCAAGGCGAGTTTATCTATATAGCATTTTTCAGTAACAAGAGGTTAAAGGTGCTATACATGAACAGAAAAATATCACAGAGGGAAATAATACACAGGAAAAAATATATTACATTAACAAAGGAATGAGGTAAGTAAATCCTTGACTAGACTTCTTTAGTTTTACTGGAACAAGCTTCATCCCTAATTGATTCTATTCATAATAGAAAGTAAATCATTGGGGGTTTCTGATCTAAAGTAGTTTTGTCCAATTTTTATAAGAGCTTTAATTAACTAGACTTCTTTTGTTTCATAATAATAATAATAATAATAATAATAATAATAAAAGTGTTTCTTGTTTACATAACATCCAGGAGACATTAAGACTGTCAGCCTTCCAAGGCCGGCATGGAGAGCCATTTCTGATAAATGTATTTGTTTTGGGTCAGGCAGACTCTTTTTCTGTCTGCTTTAAAGTCTCACTGTTTCTTCTCAAATTGTGATTCCAAAAAGCCAAATTTGTGGTTATCCTGCCAAAGCTGAATTTCCAACTTCTCCGAGATCTATTCCATCTCACCAGCGAATTCAGGGACCAAAGCGGGCCCTGAATGCAGTTGTGCTTACATAGCATTTCAGTCTGAGTGTTGATAGCAGGACATATCCCTCACATAAATTAGGCAGCTGCAGATGTTTTCAGAATTTCTCGATAATCCAGGTAACCCCCAGCTCCAAAAAGCAGAAATCCTGTTATCGTAAATCCTCAAAAACGATTGATGGAAGCAGGATAGATACAGGGAAAGAACAGGGGAAAGGAGAGGAGAAAGAAAAAGCCATCTCCCTGTCTTAAGTCAGTGGTCGTCAATTCTGGTCCTCGAGGACGTTCTCCTGCAACTTTTATTTGTTACCCTGCTTCAACACCCCTGAGTCAAATAATCAGGTGATTAGCAGGACTCTGGTAAATACTGAGGAGGTAATTCTGCCATTTAATTCAGGTGTGTTGGACCAGGGCTAAATCTAAACGTTGCAGGACAAGGGACCTCGAGGACCGGAATCGAGGACTACTGCTCCTAAGTGGATGGACTCTATTTACTAGTCAGTTGATTTACTGAATACAATGTTGGTGATTTTTTAGGGATGTCAGAATAAAGAGTGCTGAAAACTAATGCATGCACATTTATCAGATTTTCATTTAAAAACCATGTTTAATTTTTCAGTTGAACGTGACTAAATGTGTAGCGGTCCAATAGAGTTGAACACTTTTGCAGGGCTCTGCAGGGTCATAATTACTTTGTCATTCTGACATCTCTGAAAGAGTTTCTCACCATGATCAGACGTGTGTGAGGGTCCAGGAACGGTGAGCAGCAGCTCTCTGGGAGCAGCAGAGAGAACTGACACTGAACATCCAACCTGTGTGCTGCTGGAAGCTGACAGCAGAGCTGTGGTGGTGACGGTGACGGTACCGTTGCTGTTGCTCACCCTGGTGGTGTTGTAGAGGGACAAGCTGAGGTTCTGCTGTGGAGCAGTCAGTGTTACAGTGGGAGCAGGTCGACCTGTGGCTGAACAGGACACAACTGACCCTGCAGGAGAGCTTGATCTGCTGACATCAAGGACGGGTCCATGCAGCTCTGGACAGAGAACAACCATCATGATCAGCATCTAGTTCTAGAAGTTAACCCTGTAATACAGTCTGGTTCTCACCATAAACCTTCAGGCAGGTTCTCCCTGTCAGAAACTCCATCAGGGAAGGTGTTGAACAAACAGAGATAACATCCTTCATCCTGCTCTGTAACATTCCTGATGACTATGGAGTTATTCTGCAGTCCAGCTTCTGTGAACTGAACTTTATCTTTAAAGTCAGGATTCACTGTTTGACCAAAATACTCGCTGTAGGAGCCGATGTTCCTCTCTTTGTTCCCAAAGACCTTCTGCCAGGTGACCTGCTGGACATCTTTAGTTTCCAGGAGGAGACAGCTGAGAGGAGCATCTTCTCCCACTGCTGCTAATACGGTCTGCTGGGTTTGGATCAAAGCTGCTAGACCTGTATAAATGTGAAATCATAAGGCCATTATAAACAGAGACAGACAAAAATAATAATGATTACTTCCCGGCTCCTTATAGTCTGGATCATTGATACACACTGAATAAAAATAAACACTTGTTTTTGCTCACATTTTTCATGAGCTGAACTCAAAGATCTAAAACATTTTCTATACACAAAATAACCATTTCTCTCAAATATTGTTCACAAATCTGTCTAAATCTATGACAGTGAGCTCTTCTTTGCATAGAAAATCCATCGCACCTCATAGGTGTGGCATATCAAGATGCTGATTGCTGCATTGATGCATGATTAGTGCATCTCAGAGAATTTGGTATTACATCCAACCGGCTTCACAACTACAGACCACGTGTAACCACACCGACCCAGTACCTCCACATCCAACATCATCTGAGACCATCCAGACCATCCACCCAGACAACTGCTGAAACAATCGGTTGGCACACCAAAGGAGTTTCTGCATAAACATGTCGGAAACCGTCTCAGGGAAGCTCATCTGCATGCTGGCAGAGGGATTATGGTATGGGCAGGCGCATGTCCTGGACAGCAAACACAAGTACATTCATTGACAGTATTTTGAATGCACAGAGATACCGTGACGACTATCACCTCATGTTGCAGCATGATAACGCACAGCCCCATGTTGCAAGGATCTGAACACAACTCCTGGAAGCTGAAAACATCCCAGTTCTTTCATGGCCAGCATGCTCACCGGACATGTCACCCAATGAGCATGTCTTGGATGATCTAGATCGGCGTATACGACAGCGTGTTCCAGTTCCTGCCAATATCCATCCAAGAGGAATGGACCAACATTCAACAAGCCACAATCAACAACCCGATCAACTCCATGCAAAGGAGATGTGTTGCTCTGCGTGAGGCAAACGGTGGTCACACCAGAAACTGACAAAACACTTTACCTGCATCAACAGGCTGGAGATGGATTTTGGTCGAGCAAAATATGAAGCATAGAAATACATTTGCTTTTTTTTTTTTCAAAACTGATAGCTGCCCAGCATAACTAAGCACAGATTTTAGGTAGAATTCTGCCTTATTGAAATTGTATATAATTTCTTCTAACCAGAAAACCAATAGATTCAACAGCTGTGAACCTGGGTGCTGCTGATCCTCTGTAACTGGTGTAAAACAGGAAATCTGTGTTTAAAGAACAAAGGCCGTTGAACCATCTGGTTATACTTCCTTCTTTTCTGAAAGTCAATCAAATGAAGCAAAAGTCAAAATCTGAAATTTAGACACACTGAAACAACTATAACTTTAAAATCCATGAACCCCAGAGGATGATTGACCTAATAAGGTTCTGATTGTGGTTATAAATTCACAACATGTGATAAAACTGGAGGCACACATGCAGGTTATTTTAAGATAACGCCTACACATAGCTTCCTGTTTGACGCATCATGGAAAATTTGAATCAGCCAAGATATCAAAAAGAGAACTTTGGACATCAACAAATCTTAGGGAACAGATTTCCAGATGATCTGAGTTTGAAGAAAGCTTAAGAAAGACCGTTTGTACCAAAGTATGATTAGAATTTATTTTTACATACAGGAAGTGATAATTCTCTTTTGGAAATCTAATAAAAAATAAAGCCAATATCAAACTGCACCACAAAAGGCAGCCTATTCTTGTCAATAATGTCTGGTTTACTGTTTTCTTTTTATAAAATCCTAGATTATGCGGTCTATCTTTGCTCGTAAGTGATCTTGTTATGGCTCAACAGTCATCCACTAAAGACTCTTTTTCTTGTTTATAAGCGAGGAATAACAAACATCCTCACATAAAGAGCGAATTTAATGTTAAATTATCAAGATAGCATCCAGGCATTGTGTAACAAACACTCATATCTACTTATTGTTGTTTTTAAATCGAATCTACCGCCGGAAGGGGAAAAAAAAATCACTGCTTCGGGAAACAACCCAGATCCGTTCTCACCTGTCTGAAGGATGGTGTCCACTAAAAACCAGCTGATTATAACTGCGTGTCGCATCTCTCCGGTGCTTTAACACTCCGCCATACTTCCTGCTCTGCCTGCAGCTTTGGAGCTCAAACCAGTCAGATGCGTCACCATGGTCTATTTTTGTGCCATGAACTTGAGCACACAAGCACCAGTCTGAGCCCTCAGTGAGAAAAGATTGTTCACGGAATCTCACAGACGGCCTCAACTCTGAATATAACTCTTCTTTTCCACCCACTGTCCTCGCACAGTCTCTGCGCTCGCGACTACAAAAACTGTCCCAGCCACCAGCCAATCACAGACAGGTCTTTTAAATCGAGTATCTCTTGCAAATACTGCATTCGGATGGATAACATCAAAATGTTGCACCTTTTGGCAGAAATTACTAAACACAACAGTGGGAGTTAAGAAAAAATTAAAATAAACAGTTTAATCTTTTAGCCTAAAACTTTTTAGACTATAATATTAATTAGACGTTCCTTGAGCTACTAGATAAGGTGTGAAAAATGCTGGTGTCCTTTTTTTTAGATTTAATTTTTTTTGCAGCTTCTGAGAGGTAATGTAAAAGATTATTTGGTTTGCATTAAAGGAATTTCTATAGTATATCCAGAATAAACATTTCATTACTTTACTGTAGATTTTTCCATACAGACCTAGATAAAAACAGGCAATCTTTATCGGAGGACTATTTCATATAATTTAAGCATGTCCAATTTTTCCATTTATAAAAAAGAATTATAAATGCCCTGCTACTATCTTTTCACACCCTTTACATGATGATGATGATGATCATTATTATTGAAAGAGCACTCACCCAGTCAGAGGTGACACTCCCACTGTCCCCCCCGAGCATAACCCAAATCCTTTAACCCTCTCAACACTAGAACCTGTTCTGCCCCAGCAATACCTCCACACCTCCAGCCTCCACGACCTAAGCCTCGGTCCACCCACTGGTCCAGGGAGGCAGAGGAGGCACAGCCAACCAGCCAGGAGCCAGAACAGACCCCAAGCTGCCCAGGAACCAAGCCCTGAACCCAGATTGTAACTTTGAGTAAATTAATAACAGGGCAGCAAAACTGATAAATATATATTAAACATTTCTGCATTTTCATCTGGAACTTGTTGGCTTGGCACCATGATCTCTGATAAGAGGAAGACAATGGATGGGCATCTAAAAACTTATATAAACT
The DNA here is from genome assembly GCF_011125445.2 of Fundulus heteroclitus. Taxonomy (NCBI): domain Eukaryota; kingdom Metazoa; phylum Chordata; class Actinopteri; order Cyprinodontiformes; family Fundulidae; genus Fundulus; species Fundulus heteroclitus. The sequence continues at coordinate 10,691,197 of NC_046384.1, forward strand.
CACACGTTTTTAATCTATCTGTATTGAATTATAAAAATAAATCCCAATCAATTCAGCTTTTCTTACCACAGGTTTATTTTTAGGACCTCTTCTGGGAAAGCTTTATAAACAGCGATAATGACCTTCACACCAAAAAAGTAGTTTTGTAGTCCATCAAATCTGAAGCTGCAACATTTAGGATTCACTTTTCGACCACAGAGGCTATGATAAGAAGCAAAATTCTTCTGTCCATCAGGAAGTTATTTCTGCACATTAGGAAAGGAGGCCTGGTCTCTGGACACGGCCATAACAGACTGCTGTGTGTGGATGATGGAAGAAAGAGCTAAAGAGTAAAATCTCATATTTCTTAAATCTGTAAAGCTCTGATAACTTGAATATTAAATATGCTTAAAATCTCTTAACTTTTGAGAAAATCACCAACACATAAAAAGCTGCCTGCCATTTTAGCTCACGCACTTACAGTAATGTCAATAATGCAGCTGTTTACCCGAGTAACACAGGATTAGTAGAAACCATACAAGATAATAATGATAAATATTAAAAATAATCTGCAGATTTTACTAAAGACAGAGCAGCAGGTCAATCGCCTTCACAGAGAAAATTTCACAACTGAACCTAAGAGTCTGACTATTTGTTTAGCTTAATAATTGTATCAAGATAAATTACATTCATCACAAATAAATTATAAGTGTCTTTCAAGCACAAAGTGCTCTTAACAATTAGGTTTATATGTTGTATTAACATAAAAAATGCTCATAAATAAAAAGGTATAGAGTGATTAAAGAGCACAAGAAGAGTAATAAATTATTTTCTAGCTGTGACTAAAATTTACATTTATTTGTGTAATTAACTGTAGTCTTCGCTATGGACTGGAATGATAAACAGAGGCTAATTTTCATCTACCCGTTTTTAGCCTCATACTTGAGGGGTTTTGGTAAGAAAATATAAATAATAGCGTGGCAATATTTAAAGAATTCGTTTAGAAACAGAGACAGCGACACCCGGTGGTCATGATGATAATTTTTTTAAATAGATCCCACGGTTATTACAAAACGATTAAAAAATACAATACCAAAAACAAAAAAAAAAAGACAAAAATAAATGGTGAGAAAATATATTCATATACAAATACAATTTAAGTGTTCTATTATATTATGTTGATTTCTTGGATATCAGTTTTTTATGAAGGTTTATGCCATCAGGTCCACAGCTTTCTATATCAGGTGTTGTTGGTGATCTTGGTGATTTGCAGGATTGTCTATAAATCAGGACAGATGTCGTTTCCTCAGTTTTCTGTTTAGGCATCTGCTGTTCTTCACTCCTTTAAAGAAAAATAAAGTTTGGCTTAGAAACGTTTATTAGAAATGAACCAAAGATAACAGAAAGTTTAAGTGTATTAAAGTGCTCATTATGTGAAGTGAATGTGATTTTAGGAATATTACAAGCAGATGAAAAAATTTTAACTTGTAGAAACATATACGGTGGAGAAGAATTTATCATCTATGTCAATTCTAAATAAAAATAGGAGCCTTACTGAGGATTTCTGGTCTCTTCTTCTGGTTTTTCCTTCTTTTGGAGCTTGCTGTGTGACACATGCAGGATTTAAAAATGAGGACAAAACAAACCATCACTGATAAAACTACCAAGATGGCTGAGAGTCGTACCTGTTACGATGCCTTTTTTTCATACACCAAATGGAGAATAAAGCCACAACAGAAGCTCCACTGAGCAACCCTAGAGCAACACCTACACGCCATCCTTTGGAGGAAGAGCAACAGGTTTTAGAAATGTGACTGAGTGAATAAAAATACTACAACATCTGAACGTTAACTGACCGAGCTCTCTGTGATCAGTTCCAGAGTCTTCATCCAAACCTGTCCAACAATTAAACAACAGAACCACACATTAACCATCAGTCTCAGCCTTTCACTTATTCACATTTTCACACAATAAATCACAACCTTTTGTGTATTACGTTGTGATTTTTTAGCAACAGACCAACTTAGTGTATCATTTTTAAAGGAGCAATAAACAAAGTTTAACCACTAGGTGGCTTGTCTACAGACAGTGTTGAGCACTGTCTGTAGACAAGCCACGCCTCTCTACCTCCACTCCAGCTGCAACCCGGCCCTCTCTTTCCCCTCCCCTTCTTATCTGTTGCTTCTCATGTGCCTGCTTGCAAAGGATAAATACGCAGCTAGACAGCATAACCTTTTGGAGGAACATGTCTAGCGAAGAAGTAAGGAACTAATAACTTTATAATGTCTTTAGCTAGAGAATGTTTTGATCTGCTGGAGGTGGACTCATCCATCTTGAGCCAATGCTACATTGCTCTGGTGGAGGCACATTAAAGGCAGGGAGGGCCCTGAGTGGCAGCTGTTCACACAGACATACATGCACGCCGCCCCGGTTTTGTAAACAAGAGACTGCAGAATGACAGAGAGATGGTGTGTGACGTCATACCATAGTCTAGTATCATAGTAACCTAAAAATTTTCCTTTAGTTCTTCACATCATTATTTTTTAGTTATTTCTATTTCTAAAATAATGAAATTTCTCTTGCTGCTCCTTTAGATTATTTTAAATGTCTTACGAATTGTTTTTTACAATAAAAATTAGATTTTAGTGCTGCATGCATGTGTATTCCATTAATCTTTGAACACCACAGATTCTGTATTGGATTTAGGCCTGGGCTTTGACTAGGCCCTTCTAACACAGAGATATGCTAATCCTCTGTGAAGCTCTACCACAGTCTCACGTGTTGTGCAGCCAAAACCTTCTAGGATTACCTTCCATCAAACTCTATCCTTGCTGGTAAAAGCATCCCCATAGCATGATGCTGCCATCACCATGTGTTACCACTGTGTAACACGAACTGTATACTTTGCTTTTATGCCAAACTACTTCAATCTTGGCCTCATCTAACCACAGCATATTATTCCACTTGTTTGCTGTGTCCCTACATGGCCTGTAGCAAACTGCAAAACAAGCATCTTGAACAACTTTTTATTTACCTTCTAAAATGACCAGATTTTTACTGTATTTTTATTACAGCCTGCAGATTGTATTTACAAACACTAGATGGCACTACTCACCTTAAATACCTAGACCTAAATAAAGAAGTCATGCAACATGACACAGCTTTGCTTCTGAAGCTCAATCCAAACACCCTTATAGAGAGTAAGGACTCTTAAGCCAAAGTGTGTCAGCGGTCGCCATGATAAGTGCTGTCTGAATAGTGCAGTCAGTAAGGAAGGAGGTAGGAAAAATAGCCTGCATGCTATCTAACGTAGCTAGTTTTGCCTTGGGACATTGCGACGACCCTTACCGGTGCTAAGGACTCTTTAGGTGTCCCACAATACTTTCTTTGCGTGACATGATGTATCAGCACAGCCCCCTCACTGGCAGAGTTGGTCAGCCTAAAGCAGCAAACGGTTTCTGAATGGACACAGGGTTATCAGCAGCCTATTGTTAGCGTTAGCTTGTACTAACTGACAAATCGTGTTCACGCCGAACAGCCATTGTACAGCGCATGCAGCTGGTGAAGTGGGCGGAGCTTGGCTGGGGTTGCTAGGTGAGGGGCAGTGCCCGCAGATTGTGATGTAATAATCGGGAGGTTTTGGAAATGGCTTGTTTTCCAGACACCAACAAAACTTTACTTATTGCCAAAAATGGCTGGATGTTTTTTTAGTGCCTGCACTATTTCTGGAAGCCGTAGAGACCAAAATGGAAGTACAAAAACATGCAAAAATGTAATTTTGCATAATAGGTCCTCTTTAACAGTAATGAGTTACTTTGTGTTGATCTATCACATAAAATCCAAGGTAAATAAACTGAAGTTTGAGAGTGAACCGTGATTAAAGTGTGCAGCAGTCCAACGGAGCCAAATACTTTTGTAAGCGATGGTAGGGTAATTATTACTTTGTCATTCTGACATCTTTGAAAGAGTTTCTCACCATGACCAGACGTGTGTGAGGGTCCAGGAACGTTGAGCAGCAGCTCTCTGGGAGCAGCAGAGAGAACTGACACTGAACATCCAACCTGTGTGCTGCTGGAAGCTGACAGCAGAGCTGTGGTGGTGACGGTGACGGTACCGTTGCTGTTGCTCACCCTGGTGGTGTTGTAGAGGGACAAGCTGAGGTTCTGCTGTGGAGCAGTCAGTGTTACAGTGGGAGCAGGTCGACCTGTGGCTGAACAGGACACAACTGACCCTGCAGGAGAGCTTGATCTGCTGACATCAAGGACGGGTCCATGCAGCTCTGGACAGAGAACAACCATCATGATCAGCATCTAGTTCTAGAAGTTAACTCTGTAATACAGTCTGGTTCTCACCATAAACCTTCAGGCAGGTTCCAGCTGTCAGAGCTCCATCAAGTTCAGTGATGAATCTACAGAAATAACATCCTTCATCCTGTTCTGTAACATTCCTGATGACTATGGAGGTCTTCTGCAGTCCAGCTTCTATGAACTGAACTTTATCTTTAAAGTCAAGATTCACTGTTTGACCAAAATACTCGCTGTAGGAGCCGATGTTCCTCTCTGTGTTCCTGTCTTTGTTGCTGAAGACCTTCTGCCAGGTGACCTGCTGGACATCTTTAGTTTCCAGGAGGAGACAGCTGAGAGGAGCATCTTCTCCCACTGCTGCTAATACAGTCTGCTGGGTTTGGATCAACGCTGCTAGACCTGTATAAATGTGAAATCATAAGGTAATCATAAATAAAAGAAGACAAATTTAATATTTGTATATATATATATATATATATATATATATATATATATATATATATATATATATTTGTATATATATATATATATATATATATATATATATATATTTGTATATATATATATATATATATATATATATTATATATATATATATATATATTTGTCTATATATATATATATATATATATATATATCTCTATTATATATCTATCTATATCTATATCTATATATATATATATATATATATATATATGGGCTTATAACACGTTCCATTGTTGCTCCTCGGGCAAGACCATTGAGGCTAATTGCCTACCTCGAGATTTTTTATGTTTCCCACAGTCCTGCTCATGAATATGAGGGGTGGGTGACAGAGCAGCCTATATCAATATTCTTTTGTCAATAAAGCAGCACTTGTTCTCCAAGAATGTTGTACAGCCTTCATCATGAAGATCACCACTGAACAGCTCTACATTTCTGAACACTGATTTTCAATTTCTATTAACAGAAAACTGATAGATCCAGCAGCTTTGAGCAGGGAGCTGCTGATCCTGTAGACTTGGTGTCAAACAGAAAGTCCTTATTTAAAGAACTACGCCCATTGAACCATCTGGTTATACTTCATTCCTCTCTGAAAGTCTAAGTCAAATTGAGCAAAAGTCAAAATCTGAAATTTAGGCACGCTGAAACTACTATACCATTAAAATCCATAAACCCCAGAGGATGATTGCATGACTTTACAAGGTTCTGATAAGCTATAAATTCACAACATCTGATGCAAATGCAGGCACAGTTGTGCAGATTTTTGTCTTTAGGCCAACGCCTACACACCACTTCCTTGTTTGACACCATGGAAAATGTAAAGATTTTAAGAAGAGAACTTTGGACCTCAACAGGTCTTAGGGAACAGATTTCCAGATGATCTCAGTTTGAAGAAAGTTTGAGAAAAACCGTTTGTACCAAAGTATAATTAGAATGTATTAGTATATATCCACCTCTTGTAAAAGTACAAATTTACGACCAAAAGTGGAGGAAAGCTGGTGAAAAAAACAGCTGCTTTGGCAACAACCCAAATCTGCTCTTACCTGTCTGAACGATGGCATTAATTAAAAGGCATCTTATTATAAAAGCAGGTCCCATCTCTCCGACGCTTTAACCCTCCGCCATACTTTCTGTTCTCCCTGAGAGGTGGGCGGATTGATCCCAGTATCAATAATATCGATACCAACGCTGGTATTGATATTGAACAATACACCCCGTCTTTTTCCCAGATCTTTGCTGCTCCTCTCCTCCCCTTCTAGTCACCGTCTCGCAAGCAGGCTGAGCCTGATCCGCCCACTCAGATCTCTCTCCACTCCTCACACAAACACAACAGGCCGTTTCTCAATTCACAAGAAAGCAAGTCCGTACTCGCGTTCTCGTCAAGTCTGTTCTCGAGCTGCGTGAAGCTGACACCCCACCCACAGAAAAAACTCAGTTAAATAGACGGAATGGTTAGTGCCTCGTTTGTGCAGGTTTGTGCCGTTGAAATTAGCGTTTGTGCTATTTTGGTTTTGAAAATATTAAAGAATATTTGTTAAGGTCATCCAGAGTTCACCATCTCCCCATTTTGCTTCGAATCCAACCAAACTGGGCTACTATTTTTAGTGCTTCGTTTGTGCAGGTTTGTGCGGTTATAATTATCGTTTGTGCTGCTTTGGATTCAGAGCAATTATGATTTTTAATTTCAACCAATGACGTCATCCCAGCCCGCCGCTTCAAAATAAAGTGCTACGGTAAATCATAGGTTATTGCCAAACCCCCCCCCCAAAAAAAAACGTAAGTCTTTTTAATATATTTCTACTGATAAATCAGTAACATTACTATGAAGTTGTGTCATTTACCACCACAGCATTCTTATTAAATTATTTATATATTCCTGCTTGTTGGCAAAGATCTCTTGGGAAACGTTTTTGTTTTTTAGTTTCCACTGTTATAAGCAGTGTGCGATTCGCAAAAAAAAAAAAAAAAAAAGAAATAGAGGGGGGGATCATTTCAAAAGTTTTATTAATGAATAAAAGTTTTATTAATAATGGTTAGCTAGCAGGTGCTCTTTCAGGTAGCTAGCTAGATCAAGTAGGTTAGACTTTTGGGCCCCCCCCCAGCAAATCGCACCCAGTATATATTAGTTTTATTTGTCTGAATCGAAATGCCTATTGGCCATTAATACAGCTAGAAATGATCATAACTATGGGGAGCCTGGTATTATTATTATTTATTGTTATTGTCATCATCATTTTAATGTCAGAATAACAGACTTTCGCTCCTTTTTCATTATAGATATATGCCAGTCAGACTAGAACGGCCCAAGCAGCCACAACTAAAAATCTTCCCTCGAACCTGTCAAGGGGACAGAAGAAGATGCTTTTCTAAAGACTGGTACAACACATATAAATGGCTTGAACTGAGTCTGGTAACCAGAGATGGATCCTATGGATCTTTGCTGGGAAGTTATTTTTGTAAAAGTAATTATTTTGTTTCAGACTAAGTAAAGGTATAACTGTTTCTTACACATACAGTATAACCTTGTAGTCAAAATATGACTGTTGTTCCCTTTTTTCCCTGAAATTGCTGTTACTTGAAATATGTGCTTCTTCCTATAATATTTTGTCCTTGCTTTCCAAAAGCTTTCAAATATGACTTAGTCAATTATACAATGAGGCTAACGATGTGCAAGATAAATAAATGATTTACTTGTGTATTTAATAGTTCATATGTAAGAAAGGTAAATCCATAGCCTGTTTGTTAAATATTTCATACGCAAGCACTGTAACAGCAAAAATGTCTTGGTTACTGCAAGACTTAAGAAAATTACTTTTTTATTGGTTCATGCCACAATTTGATGTGGTTTTTTTGTGACTGTCTGTTTTTGAACTTTAAATAAAGTACATTTGTGTGAACAAGTATTTGAGTCGATTATTTTATGCAGGCATTTTCAGCTATTTTCTAATCCTACTTATTCCTGTTAAGTGTTAGCAAGAAGGGGTTGGGTTGTGTACTGTATATAGTATAGTATATATGTTTGTAAAGGGTTTTCAATTGGCCACCCTTCGCTAGCTTTGTGCCCCATGTTGGCCACCCCGACAAAAATATTCTGGCTACGCCCCTGCCTGGGGGGGATACATTCCTCCCCCCTTCTGGTCTGAATTTAAAAATGTATATAAATTAGGGTTGTCAGTTTTAATGCGTAAGACCAAAACGCCGACATTTTTTTTGTCGCCCGTTAATCGCGCGTCAAAACACACAAACCGTTCCCTAATGTTTTTCCCCGCCGCGCTCTCCGGGCTGAGGTTTCTTTTACCCTCGGCGCTTTCCGTAGTTTCAAGAGCTCTAGAGACTGTAGCAAAAATGACCCGCGCTGCGCTCACTGTTGCACAGGCTGTTCACTTCATGCGACTTTGGGCTTCTTTTATTCTAAAGGCGCTTGTAAATTTTATAAGTCACGGGTTGCGTTTTTTTTTGGGCACGTTTCTGAAAGTTAAATTGCTTATTTGGGCCCTAAAATAAGTGACGAAACAGCGGTTATTAAGAGACCTGCCTTCACTAGACACTGAGTGTATCCAGCTGAAATATCCCTCCGCCATAGGAGCCGACGGTAGTAAAGGCAGACAGAGCAACTCTGCTCGTATTTTCTGCAGTTTACGGTGCAACAACCAGTGATAACTGCTGAAAGTAGATTACTTGGTGCAGATCACCATTTTGAGCAGATATTGGTTCTGAAGATGAGCTTTTAACATGCTGAGAACATTGCAGAAACCCAACCCATAAACCGTACTTTAATGCTTATTAATTTGTTTTCATTGTATTTGACAATCTAAGGCTGAATTACGTTGCCAAATGAAGGACCTGGAGTTACTAAACAGTTGCTAAATAGTCTTATTCAGGGTACTAAGCTCCTGCCCAGTTGCAAGCAAAGTGTAAGACGAGTGACCTGGAGATTTAAAATCTTTTTCCAGGCTTAAACTGGATGAATATGGATATAAACAGCAAGCAAAAATATTCAAAGAAGTTATTGTTGGTGTGAAAGCTCAGAATTAGATGTGTGAGAGAGAGTGAAAAAACGAACAATAAAACTTATGACTTTAATGAAATGTAAATTTTTTATTAATGCCTAATACCATGTCTATCTTTGTTTAAGAGGCAAAAAAATATATCGGCATGGTATTTATTTACAAATTTATTTACACATTGTGTAAACATCAGGGCGTCATGATTAGTCATTTAGCCATTATAGTCCAGAGTTTAACATTTGTCACTAGGATGTTTCATTCCAATTCTCAAAAGTGCTTGAAAAATAACAAAATAAAAATATTTTTTGTACAAGCATGTATTTTATTAGTGTCCTTTATTGCAAAATTGCATATTAAAAGGCCCAAACAGGCTATTACACTTTCAGAAATAAAAGGATAAAACATACAATTAATTTGCAAATAATCTTGAGTTACCTATCGACATTATGTGATTAATCGAGGAAATGATCCCCCCCTCTGTTTTTTTTTGCAAATCGCACACTGATAATCTGCATGTTAAGCAGGCATAGTTTTATGCATAGAAAAGGTGACAAAAAACAATTATGGTAACATTTGGCATTTTTTATTTACAGGAAGAAACAGTAACAAAATATGTGAGGATAAACACCTCTGTGCCAACCCTCCAAATATTTTTTAATGAAGGGGACCTGAAATCAGCCTTCAGGCTAAACAGGGCCACCATCGTCCTCCTCCTTTAGCTGCTGCCCATCCATCCAGGCCCATGGATGGCCACAGGAGATAGAGGTGCTGGTGACCCTCTACTAGCTGGCCAGCGGTGCATCCTATAAGGAAACAACTTGCCAGTAAGATCTCTTACCTTCTTGTCCTTAAATAGAGCCAACAATGACACACAATTGATACATAGATTATATTAATTGGATAGAAGATTAAGACATATCAGCATATTACCTAAATTACAAGTTAATTATATATTTGGTACAGGTCAAGTGAAAGCACGCTACAACAGGCACCATGCCAAGGCGAGAAACATCACTGAGCATGTCTTTGGTGGTCTGAGGACACGGTGGCGTTTCATCTTCTTAAGGGCGCTGGAGGTCCGCCCGACATTTGCCCCAAAAGTAATCGCCCGCTGATGCATCCTCCACAAAATTAGTATAGAGGGAGGAGACCAGCTAGACGTGGAGGATGAGGAGGTGGACCCAGAGGAGGATGACCATCCGGTGGCTGAAGACAGGGAGCGGCTCCAGCTGGCTGCATGTTTAAGTGAACATGACTACATCTGACCTAATCTAGATCAGTTGGAGTCATGTTCACATGCTGCTTCATTTCATTTTTTCGCCACCTGTGAAAACACATTAAATAATCAGTAAATTAATTTCCATTCCAACTATTTTTAATTGTAAGTTTATAGGCGTTGTCTATTTGTATGAGATCTTAATAGGAGTTATTTATTTGTTAGAAACCATGTTAGTAACTGTTAATTTGTTAAATATATTACACCTTCATTCTGTTCCAAAGATTAAACATTTCTATAAAATAGATGTCTGTTTTTTCATACACTATTATTACTATTGTCTTCTTTCCCTCTTTCTCCTCTCAATTATTCGTGTCCTAAGTCCTCAGAAGAAACTCAGATAGGAAAAACATTTGTAGATTTTATTTATTTATTAATTTTATATGCTGCTGTCATCCTTGGGAGACATTTACAATTTATTCCAACAAGTATTGAGTTAACACAGTAACACGCGTCAGTCAGATAAACACAAAACAAATAAATCATAACCAGTGGTACTACGCACACTACTTGGCCAACAGAAGTGTACTATGGTAAATGGTAAAAGGCTTGTACTTGCATAGCGTTTTAACTAGTCTTGACGACCTCCAAAGCGCTTCACACTACAGTTCAGTCATTCACACACACATTCACACCCTGACAGTGGTCAGCTATGTTAGTAGCTACAGCTGCCCTGCGGCAGACTGACAGAGGCAAGGCTGCCATACAACGGCGCCACCAGGCCCTCTGACCACTGCCAGCAGGTAATGCGAGTGAAGTGTCTTGCTGAAGGACACAACGACAGAGACAGTCAGTGCAGGGGATCGAACCGGCAACCCGCCAATTGCTAGACAAACTCTCTAACCTCTGTGCCACATCACCCCAGCAAAAGGACTAACATCAGCCCTGGCTGCGGTTTCCCTCGGAGGTCTGCGGGTCTCTCTGCTCTGCTCAACGTCAGACTTTTTATTAAAATTACACACCAACTCTGAAAACAGGCCACATAGGGAAGCTTAAAAGTATAATGTTCTCGCCTCAAATGATCTTAAAACATACTTTTGGACAACAACAGCAACAGAAAAGGAAATTTTTAACTTACCGCTGTGAGCTGTTTGCGCTGTCTCGAATCAAGCTGCGGCCGCGATGCATTCTGGGCAAGCGGTCAGTCTGAAGAACGCACAAGTCTGCTCTGATGCATGCTCGATAAAGAGGGCGGGCGAGAAAAACATCCGGGGATTCGTTGCGTTCTCGGTTTGGCGTCCTCGGCAATTGGAACAGTGCTCGGGCTGAGGCTGATGACGTGTCACAAGCACACGAGACCGCTCAAGAACGCATATTGAGAAACGGCCAACAGTTTGCTCAGACTTGGAGGGAGAGAGAGAGAGAGAGAGAGAGAGAGAGAGAGAGAGAGAGAGAGAGAGAGAGAGAGAGAGAAGCGCCGTTTGGGTCTATTTAATGCCTTAAACGAAACAATGGCAAGCTGTTGGGTTTGTAAAAAGCCAGTTAAATACAGTGGAAAGACAACAAATCTACACAAGCACATGAAAAACCATGAGCAAGAAAACGTCGAGCTGCAGAAACGGAGAGAGGAGACAAAACTTTGCTTACTGCCTGGCACTGACAGACCCAGACCTACAGTCAGACGTCACTGAGAAAAAAGTTTCAGTCCTCTAGAAAATATCCAGGTACATCAGAGTGGTCATCTTCAACAGCAGTTCATGTTAACTTTCAAAGTAGATATTATCTATCATATGTTACTGGAGCCCACTCAGAACGTGTAATTAAGACCTTGAAAGAACCCAGTACATGTATCCCATTAAAAAAGTATATTGTAATTTTAAATTATTATATTTATGTTTTATTGATCTATGATTCTATCTATTTCCTGTCAATTGATGGAATGCACTTTGAATTGTCTTATGTATGAATTGTGCTGTAAAAAAATTTTTTTTGCCTTGCCCTGCCAATAACAGAGGGAAAAATGCAATAGATTAATGTAAAACTCACAAAAACACCAAAAGGTCAACAGTTTTATAATAGATCGAGCTTAAATATCAAAAAAATAGATTGAGCTTAAATATCTAAAAAATATTTTTTTAACCCTAACCCGTTTCAGCTCACGCAACGAGTTTAATAACAATTTTCTAATACAAAATGGTTTTTTTTTGTTCAAAACAATGACAGTTATAAAGGGAACCATAGCATTTTGCAGGGAAATATGGAAATACTTAACACTAAGGGGTTTATAACTGAAAACCTTCCATTACCCAGTATAATATTCTTTGCATTATTGTTTTGTATTTTTCTCAGACACCTTTTAAACAAGCCAAGCTCATTCTTGAGAGGAGGGAATAAAGGAAGGCATTTAGCAAATCTACATTCATGTATGTAGCATTTTATTGCAATAATTACAATATTAACCAGAAATTCCACAATATCCTTTTTGAGAAATAAACTGACTGATCGATCCTAATTTCAATAATATCCATACCAACTCTGGTATTGATATTGAACAATACTCGTGTAAAAAGATCCATACTTTTTATTCTCTCCTGCATGCACTGACTGCAGCAGATTTACCAAAGTCTCCTTTTCTTCTCCTCTCGTCCCCGTCTTGCACCTTCTTTTTGACAAATAAACCGAACAGGATGTTTTGAAATGAGAAATGAGAAATCTACGCTTATGGATTTGGAAGACAAGAAGTTGTGTGGTAATCTCCATAAATTTTGAACTTGTTGTTTAATTGTTTCCTGTTGGGTTTTACAGAAACTACAGTTTTCAACATCAAATTTAAATCTTTCTCTTATGAACGCCTTAGAAGGATATATGTTAATCATTATTTTAAAATGCAGTTCTCGATATTTAGGAAGAATTGGAAATTCAAAATATGTGTTCCTAATTAAAGATATTGTGGATTTGTCAAATTTTTGACAAATCCAAGAGTGTTTTTTGTTCTAACTGGTTACAAAATGTTTATTAAATATTTGTTTAAAAATGTATCATCACAACTTTTTCAATAATGCCCACACTATCAATTCAGATCTTGTGTAAACTTGGTGTTGTGATATGAGATAAATTAATTTCAACTGACTGAATGAGGATGTTAGGAATATTTTGTATTACTTTCTTGTTATTTACCTTGGAACAATCAATTCTATACTTGTTAAATTCCTCCAAATTAAGGATGTCACCATTTTTGCCCAATAAGTGCAAAATGGACCAGATTTGTTTATTCCACCAGTCTTTCATAAATATAGATTTTCTCAATACGACTCTGTTGTTCCATGATGGAACGTAATGAGGGCTAAAGTTGTGTTTTAACATCATTTTCCACTGCAACAAGACCTGTTAATGAAAGAAAGATATTAAAAGAGGTGTTTTAGATAAATCAAAATCACATTTCAGTAACAAGTCAATGCCTCCAACTTTGTAAAATACAAATGTCGGCCTTACAAACCAAATAAGATCACCATTTTTTTACAGGACCACCTAATTTTAAATGTTCCATTCATAATTTCAAAATCAATTGCCTTGATAACACCTTCATCACTTTTTGACAAATCTCTTTTTCTAATGTAGTGATCTTTATTTTTCCAAATAAAGTTCAAATTTATTCTGTTAATCTCTTTAATTAGTCTCGGAGGGATAGCTAGATTATGGATATAGATTCAGTTTTTGTCAACAATGTTCTACCAAACAATGTCAAATCTCTTTGAAGCCAATTGTTCAAAGTCTTTCTCCATTTATCAACATTATGTTGCAATTTTTTTTCTTTTGCTAATAACTGTACATTTAGTGATCCAAGTTCCCAAAAACTTAATTTCTTTTTTGACTGGAATATTGCAAATTAGACATTCAGAGGAGTTATGGATGCTGAAAATTTCACATTTATTTGAATTCATCTATAGGCCTGAGGCTTGAGAAAACATTTCTATTTCCTTTAAAGCCAGCAGTATTTGTTCTTTGCTCTTTTCAAAGATTGTTGTATCATCCACAAACTGGCTTATGATTATTTTCTGATTATTTATTTCCAACCCATTAATGTTAGAATTTTTTTTATAGTTTTTACTAGAAGTTCCATAATTAAAATAAATAAAAGAGATGATATAGTGCAACCCTGTCTAATACCTCTTTCTAGTTTAAATCTAGGACATGTGCCGTTTGACAGAGAAACACAGCTATTGATTGTTTAATATTGTAATCGTATCAAAAAACATATTTCCAAATCCAAAATGTCTCAATGTGTTGACAATGAACATATGTTCCACAGAATCGAATGATTTATGAAAATCAAGAAACAAGATAAGACCATTGTCCTTTATTAAATTACTGAACCAGGCGGATGTTATTATGGATGGATCTATAATTTTACAATTTTAGAAACCAAAATTGTGTAGGACTAATTAGATTTTAATCTATTTGCCAAAACTGTTGTGAGAATCTTGTAGTCTGTGTTCAGAAGTGTAATAGGTCTTAAATTATTTACAATTACATCCTTCCCAGGTTTTGGAGTTAGTTTTATAATGCCTTGTTTCATAGTTTACATTAATTCCTTTCTGGTAAAACATTCTTCAATGGATTGGAACAACAAGAATTTTAAATCCTCCCAGAAATGTTTATAAAAGTTTGTCGTTAAACTGTCTGACGCAGGAGAGCAGTCAGAAGCCATCTTCTTCATTGCACAGTCAAATTCAGAGATTCCTAATTTTTCATAGTTAAGAATCACTGAATTTGACTGCAAAACCGTTTTGTAAAGAAAATATTAATATTATCTTGGCAATTTTTTAAGAATCCATTTAGAAACAGAGAAACAGTGACACTTAGTGGTCATGTTGATCATTTTTGAAAAAGACAGATCCCACAGTTAATACAGAAAAATATGAAACTCAAAACAAAACAAAAAAATAAAACATATGGTGAAAAAAAAGATTCATGGACCAACACAATTTAAGTGTGCTATTACATTACAACGATTTCTTGGCTGTCAGTTTTTTATGAAGCTTTATACCGTCAGCTCCACAGCTTTCTATATCAGGTGTTGTTGATGGTATTAGTGTTGTTGGTGATTTACTGGTTTGTCTGTTAATCAGGACACTTGTCGTTTCCTTAGTTTTCTGTTTAGGCATCAGCTGTTCTTCACTCCTTAAAAGAAAAACACTGTTTGGCTTAGAAACGTTTTATAAGAAAATAACAAAAGATATCAAACAGAAAGTTTAAGTGTATTAAAGTGCTCATTATGTGGAGTGAAATATTAAGTGTTAGAAATATTTGAAGCAAGTAAAAAATATGAACTGAGAAAATACAGAAGAGTTTATCATCTGTGTCAATTCAAAATAAAAATAAGAGCCTTACTGAGGATTGCTGGTCTCTTCTTCAGGTTTTTCGTCCTTTTGGAGCTTGCTGTGTGACACATGCAAGATTTAAAAATGAGGACAAAACAAACCATCACTGACAAAACCACCAAGCTGGCTGAGAGTCATACCTGTTAAGATGCCTTTTCATACACCAAATGGAGAATAAAGCCACAACAGAAGCTCCACTGAGCAACCCTAGAGCAACACCTACACGCCATCCTGTGGAGAAAGAGCAACAGGTTTTAGAAATGTGACTGAGTGGATATAAATACCATCTAAGCTCTGTGTGAATAAGCTCTGTTAACATCTGGATCTTAACAGAACTTATTCATATTTCCTACATTAAAACAAAAGGTTCTATGTATTTTATGTTGATTTTCTGCAACAGATCAACTTTGTTTATCATTATGATGTGTTTCAAATGTTTTACTCAGGCCCACTGACAAGGGGGGACAAACGGGTCAATGCATGATGCTGCCATCACCATGTGTTACCACTGGGTGACACACACTGTATACTTTGCTTTTATGCTAAACTACTTCAATCTTGGCCTCATCTAACCACAGCATATTCTTCCACGTGTTTGCTGTGTCCCTACATGGCCTGTAGCAAACTGCAAAACAAGCATCTTAATGGTTTATTTGAACAACAACTTTTTATTTACCTTCTAAAATGACCAGGGGTCCGTTCTTCGTACATCGCTAACTCAGTTAGCAGGATTTCATTGTTGACGATTTGGCATGATCTTGGATCGTTTGGTTCTTCGAAAGACATCCTGCACTTGTTGTCATAGCAACATGTGCGCCAGTTTAAGCCTGCTCCAGAGCAGGCTTATTTCATGTAAACAGGATTAGATCACGGCTGTATACGCGGAGGAGATAGGGAAGTCTGTCGTAGCCATGTCCATTTTTACGACAACAACTTGTTGCGGAAGGTGCAAGAATAATTTGCAGAGTTTTTCGAATTAATCGCGTATTGCGCAATAGACAGGATCCTTTAGCGCAGCGCAACAGTGTAGAGAGCTTTTTCTTGGTGGCTGTTATAAACAGACAAACACATCATTTAAGAGTGGTTTTTAAAGAGGAAAAAGTTGTGTTGGAGCCATTAATCTAAAATATTTAAGTTATTTGTATGATGGTTTGCTTTTTATTTTTATCCTATTCAGTAAGAAGATTTGTTCAGGCTATTTTATTGTGAAGTTTAGTTTTACTTTGAAAGGCTTGTAGGAGTAGAAAAAACTATGGATGGATTATCTAGACACGGAGCAATACAGTTTTACCGTGTAAACTGTGTATGACTTGGAAAAGGAAGATTTTCATTTTTTATGGATATTTTTTTTTTTTTTGTAAAATTCCCAGTTTGCACGTGTCCTTTACTTCCTGTCTCTAAGGAATGACACTGAAATTTGGATCTCTTGACATAACAAGTGCCTTTTTAAAATAAAGTATAATAATTAAAGGCTACCATTTTGTAGAATATTCTTGTATTTCACTTTTACTTGTTCCCATGTTCTAGTGGGTCCCGTGGAGGCTCTGACATAAAAGAACTAAGTAAATATGAGATAATTGAAATGCAAAAATTCATACTGTAGAAAGTGATAGAAACATCTACCATGGACAGTATTTACGCATTAATTTGTCTGCTGCTTTTGCCAGCTCTCTCTCTCCTGGCTTTAGCAGACTTTGAGGTGTTCGTTTTAATCAATGACACAAATTCGGCATAACCTTCCATTAAAGCTTGTGTTCTGCTTGGGAGAAAAACTGTGGGCGTTCTTTGCTGAACAACCAATAGCAGCGCTGCTGATCATTGTTTCTACTATCGATACATTTCCCCTTTTAAACAAACGCATGAACGCACAGTTGTCTCAGATAACTCAATCCAGCCATACTAATCATAAACAACAGGTGTGTTGGAAGAACCCAATTAGCCGGATCATGATTAGCCGGATGAAATCATCTTGGATGTCTCATTTGATCTCGGATGTTTTAAGCAACGTACGAAGAACGGACCCCAGGTTTTTCCTGTATTTTGACTGCAGCCTGCAGATTGTATTTACAAACACTAGATGGCACTACTCACCTTAAACACATAGACCTAAATAAAGAAGTCATGTCAAAAGAGGCACAGCTCTGCTTCTAAAGCTCAATCTGAACGCCCTTATAAAGTAAGGACTCTTAAGCCAAAGCAGAAGTGCGTCAGCGGTCGTCATGATAATTGCTGTCTGAATAGTGCAGTCAGTAAGGAAGGAGGTAGGAAAAATAGCCTTTATGCTCCCTAATGTAGCTAGTTTTGCCTTGGGACATCGCAATGACCCTTACTGGCGCTAAGAACCCTTTAGATGTCCCACAATACTTTCTTTGCGTGACATAACATATCAGCACAGCCTCCTCATGGAAATTAACCAAAATATCCGGAGAGAAGAGAGCGTGCACATTGCAGTTCATTTTCAAAAGGCTGTAGGCCCAGATTCCACAAGCATTTTCCATGATCGTTTCCGTCATGTAAGGACATTGGAGTTAAAGGCTGTCCGAAGCTCCTTTACTCCCCATGATGGAGTTATTACTGTTGCCACCATAAAAGGTCTAGAAGCTGTTATTAAGGGTATTCAGAAGGAGCCTGAGTCTCTGATGGATTAAATTTAAACGCTGTCCTGTATTTTGAAGTTGCAGAGTTGGCCAGCCTGATGCAGCAAACAGTTTCTGAAAGGACACAAGGTTATCAGCAGCCTATTGTTAGCATTAGCTTGTGCTAAAGGACAAATCATGTTCATGCCAAACAGCCATTGTAAAACCAGCTGGTGAAGTGGGCGGAGCTTGGCTGGGGTTGCTAGGTGAGGGGCAGTGCCCGCCGATTGTGATGTAATAATCAGGAGGTTTTTGAAATGGCTTGTTTTCCAGACACCAACAAACTGTTCACTTGTTGCCAGAAAATGGCTGGATGTTTTCTAGTGCCTGCACTGTTTCTGGAAGCCATAGAGACCAAAATTCAAGTACAAAAACATGCAGAAATTTAAGTTTGCATTATAGGTGCTCTTTAGAGACTTAGACAACTTTATTTGTCATTTTGTAGGCACAGAGTGCGTACAGAATGAAATTTCGTTTGCATACTTCTTGAAAATTTCAGTGAATTGCAGTAGATTTCAGAATAAAGTAAATGACGGGATAAAATTACAGGAAAAGTGCAACAGTGCAACACTAAAAAGTTACTTTATGTTGATCTATCACATAAAATCCCCGGTAAATAAACTGAAGTTTGAGAGTGAAATGTGACAAAATGTCTAGCAGTCCAACAGGGCTGAATACTTTCATAAGCGATGGTAGGGTAATGATTACTTTGCCATTCTGACATCTCTGAAAGAGTTTCTCACCATGATCAGACGTGTTTGAGGGTCCAGGAACGGTGAGCAGCAGCTCTCTGGGAGCAGCAGAGAGAACTGACACTGAACATCCAACCTGTGTGCTGCTGGAAGCTGACAGCAGAGCTGTGGTGGTGACGGTGACGGTGACGGTACCGTTGCTGTTGCTCACCCTGGTGGTGTTGTAGAGGGACAAGCTGAGGTTCTGCTGTGGAGCAGTCAGTGTTACAGTGGGAGCAGGTCGACCTGTGGCTGAACAGGACACAACTGACCCTGCAGGAGAGCTTGATCTTCTGACATTAAGGACGGGTCCATGCAGCTCTGGACAGAGAACAACCATCATGATCAGCATCTAGTTCTAGAAGTTAACCCAGTAATACAGTCTGGTTCTCACCATAAACCTTCAGGCAGGTTCTCCCTGTCAGAGCTCCATCAGGGAAGGTGTTGAACAAACAGAGATAACATCCTTCATCCTGCTCTGTAACATTCCTGATGACTATGGAGGTCTTCTGTAGTCCAGCTTCTATGAACTGAACTTTATCTTTAAAGTCAGGATTCACAGTTTGACCAAAATACTCGCTGTAGGAGCCGATGTTCCTCTCTTTGTTCCCCAAGAGCTTCTGCCAGGTGACCTGCTGGACATCTTTAGTTTCCAGGAGGAGACAGCTGAGAGGAGCATCTTCTCCCACTGCTGCTAATACGGTCTGCTGGGTTTGGATCAAAGCTGCTAGACCTGTATAAATGTGAAATCATAAGGCCATTATAAACAGAGACAGACAAAAATAATAATGATTACCTCTCGGCTCTTAATAGTCTGGATCATTGATACACACTGAATAAAAATAAACACTTGTTTTTGCTCCCATTTTTCATGAGCTGAACTCAAAACGTTTTCTATATACACAAAATAACCATTTCTCTCAAATATTGTTCACAAATCTATCTAAATCTATGAGAGTGAGCTCTTCTTCTTTGCATAGATAATCCATCGCACCTCATAGGTGTGGCATATCAAGATGCTGATTGCTGCATGATTAGTGCATCTCAGAGAATTTGGTATTACATCCAACCGGCTTCACAACTACAGACCACGTGGAACCACACCGACCCAGTACCTCCACATCCAACATCGTCTGAGACCATCCAGACATCCACCCAGACAACTGCTGAAACAATCGGTTGGCACACCAAAGGAGTTTCTGCATAAACTGTCGGAAACCGTCTCAGGGAAGCTCATCTGCATGCTGGCAGAGGGGTTATGGTATGGGGAGGCGCATGTCCTGGACAGCGAACTCAGGTGCATTCATTGACGGTATTTTGAATGCACAGAGATACCGTGACGACTATCACCTCATGTTGCAGCATTATAATGCACAGCCCCATGTTGCAAGGATCTGAACACAACTCCTGGAAGCTGAAAACATCCCAGTTGTTGTATGGCCGGCATGCTCACCGGACATGTCACCCACTGAGTATGTCTTGGATCCTCTGGATCGGCGTGTACGACAGCGTGTTCCAGTTCCTGCCAATATCCATCCAAGAGGAGTGGACCAACATTCAACAAGCCACAATCAACAACCCGATCAACTCCATGCAAAGGAGATGTGTTGCTCTGCGTGAGGCAAACGGTGGTCACACCAGAAACTGACAAAACACTTTACCTGCATCAACAGGCTGGAGATGGATTTTGGTCAAGCAAAATATGAAGCATAGAAATACATTTGCTTTTTTTTTTTTTTTCAAAACTGATAGCTGCCCAGCATAACTAAGCACAGATTTTAGGTAGAATTCTGCCTTATTGAAATTGTATATAATTTCTAATAACCAGAAAACCAATAGATTCAACAGCTGTGAACCTGGGTGCTGCTGATCCTCTGTAACTGTTGTCAAACAGGAAATCTGTGTTTAAAGAACAAAGGCCGTTGAACCATCTGGTTATACTTCCTTCTTTTCTGAAAGTCAATCAAATGAAGCAAAAGTCAAAATCTGAAATTTAGACACACTGAAACAACTATAACTTTAAAATCCATGAACCCCAGAGGATGATTGACCTAATAAGGTTCTGATTCTGGTTATAAATTCAAAACATGTGATAAAACTGGAGGCACACATGCAGGTTATTTTAAGATGACGCATACACACAGCTTCCTGTGTGACGCATCATGGAAAATTTGAATCAGCCAAGATATCAAGAAGAAAACTTTGGACCTCAACAAATCTTAGGGAACAGATTTCCAGATGATCTGAGTTTGAAGAAAGCTTAAGAAAGACCGTTTGTACCAAAGTATGATTAGAATTTATTTTTATATACAGGAAGTGATAATTCTCTTTTGGAAATCTAATAAAAAATAAAGCCAATATTAAACTGCACCACAAATGGCAGCCAATGTTGTCAATAATGTCTGGATTACTGTTTTTCTTTTTATAAAATCCTAGATTATGCGGTCTATCTTTGCTCGTAAGTGATCTTGTTATGGCTCAACAGTCATCCACTAAAGCCTCTTTTTCTTGTTTATAAGCAAGGAATAACAAACATCCTCACATAAAGAGCAAAATGAATATTAAATGATCAAGATAGCATCCAGGCATTGGGGTTCAAACTCTCATATCTACTTAAATAGTTTTTATATCGAATCCACCACCGCAGAAAATAAATCGCTGCTGTGGGAAACAACCCAGATCAGTTCTCACCTGTCTGAAGGACGGTGTCCACCAAAAGCCAGCTGATTATAACTGCGGGTCGCATCTCTCCAGTGCTTTAACACTCCGCCATACTTCCTTCTCTGCCTGAAGGTTTGGAGTTGTGCTCAAACCAGACACATGTGTCACTATGGTGTATTTTTATGCCATGAACTTGAACGCATAGGCACCAGTCTGAGCCCTCAATGAGACAGATTTTCCACGGAATCTAACACACGTGCTCAACTCTGAATATAACTCTTTTCCACCCACTGTCCTCGCACTCGGTTCCATCTCTGCTCGCACTCCACCTGCTCCTTGCCACGCTCAATACCAGCTGTACGCTCGCGACTACAAAAACTGTCCCCGCCACCAGCCAATCACAGACAGGACTTTTAAATCGAGTATCTCTTGCAAATACTGAGTTCGGATGGATTACATCAAAATGTTGCACCTTTTGGCAGAAATTCTGAACCCAATCTGAACCCAGATTGTAACTTTGAGTAAATTAATAACAGGGCAGCAAAACTGATAAATATTTAGATATTTCTGCATTTCCATTTGGAACTTGTTGGCTTTGCACCATGATCTCTGATAAGAGGAAGACAATGGATGGGCATCTAAAAACTTATATAAACTCACACGTTTTTAAATCTATCTGTATTGAATTATGAAAATAAATCCCAATCAATTCATCTTTTCTTACCACAGGTTTGTTTTTAGGACCTCTTCTGGGAAAGCTTTATAAACAGCGATAATGACCTTCAACCAAAAAAGTAGTTTTGTAGTCCATCAAATCTGAAGCTGCAGCATTTAGGATTCACTTTTCGACCACAGAGGCTATGATAAGCAAAACTCTTCTGTCCATCAGGAAGTTATTACTGCATATTAGGAAAGGAGGCCTGGTCTCTGGACACGGCCATAACAGTCTGCTGTGTGTGGATAATGGAAGAAAGAGCTTAAGAGTAAAATCTAATTTTTCTTAAATCTGTAAAGATCTGATAACTTGAATATTAAATGTGCTAAAAATCTATTAACTTTTGAGAAAATCACCAACACATCAAAAGCTGCCTGCCATTTTAGCTCACGCACTTACAGTAATGTCAATAATGCAGCTGTTTACCCGAGTAACACAGGATTAGTAGAAACCATACAAGATAATAATGATAAATATTAAAAATAATCTGCAGATTTTACTAAAGACAGAGCAGCAGGTCAATCGCCTTCACAGAGAATGTTTCACAACTGAACCTAAGAGTTTGACTGTTTGTTTAGCTTAATGATTGTATCAAGATAAATTACATTCATCACAAATAAATTACAAGTGTCTTTTGAGTACAAAGCTTTTTTAACAATTAGGTCTATATGTTGTATTAACATAATAAAATGCACATAAACAAAAAGGTATAGAGTGATTAAAGATCACAAGAAAAGTAATGACTTATTTTCTAGCTGTGACTAAAATTTACATTTATTTATGTAATTAACTGTAGTCTTCGTTATGAACTGGAATGATAAACAAAGGCTGATTTTCATCTACCCGTTTTTAGCCTCATAATTGAGGGGTTTTGGTAAGAAAATATAAATATTAGCGTGGCAATATTTAAAGAATCCATTTAGAAACAGAGAAACAGTGACACCCGGTGGTTATGATGATCATTTTTTAAAACCGATCCCGCAGTTATTACAAAACGTTTAAAAAAATACAATACCAAAAACTAAAAAATACAAAAATAAATGCTGAAAAAATATATTCATATACAAATACAATTTAAGTGTTCTATTATATTATGTCGATTTCTTGCGTATCAGTTTTTTATGAAGGTTTATGCCATCAGGTCCACAGCTTTCTATATCAGGTGTTGTTGGTGATCTTGGTGATTTGCTGGTTTGTCTGTTAATCAGGACAGATGTCGTTTCCTCAGTTTTCTGTTTAGGCATCTGCTGTTCTTCACTCCTTTAAAGAAAAATAAAGTTTGGCTTAGAAACGTTTATTAGAAATGAACCAAAGATAACAGAAAGTTTAAGTGTATTAAAGTGTTCATTATGTGAAGTGACTGTGATTTTAGGAATATTACAAGCAGATGAAAAAATTTTAACTTGTAGAAACATATACGGTGGAGAAGAATTTATCATCTGTGTCAATTCTAAATAAAAATAGGAGCCTTACTGAGGATTTCTGGTCTCTTCTTCAGGTTTTTCCTTCTTTTGGAGCTTGCTGTGTGACACATGCAGGATTTAAAAATGAGGACAAAACAAACCATCACTGATAAAACTACCAAGATGGCTGAGAGTCGTACCTGTTACGATGCCTTTTTATGTACCAGAAAATGGAGAATAAAGCCACAACAGAAGCTCCACTGAGTAACCCTAGAGCAACACCTACACGCCATCCTGTGGAGGAAGAGCAACAGGTTTTAGAAATGTGACTGAGTGAATAAAAATATATCTGAACGTTAACTGACCGAGCTCTCTGTGATCAGTTCCAGAGTCTTCATCCAAACCTGTCCAACAATTAAATACCAGAAACACACATTAACCATCTGTCTCAGCCTTTCACTTATTCACATTTTCGCACAATAAATCACTAACTTTTGTGTATTTCGTTGTGATTTGTTAGCAACAGACCAACTTAGTGTATCATTTTTAAAGGAGCAATAAACAAAGTTCAACCACTAGGTGGCTTGTCTACAGACAGTGTTGAGCACTGTCTGTAGACAAGCCACGCCTCTCTACCTCCACTCCAGCTGCAACCCAGCCCTCTCTTTCCCCTCCCCT
Source organism: Fundulus heteroclitus (assembly GCF_011125445.2). Classification (NCBI taxonomy): domain Eukaryota; kingdom Metazoa; phylum Chordata; class Actinopteri; order Cyprinodontiformes; family Fundulidae; genus Fundulus; species Fundulus heteroclitus. Next base: position 10,715,391 of record NC_046384.1, read on the forward strand.
TCTTATCTGTTGCTTCTCATGTGCCTGCTTGCAAAGGATAAATATGCAGCTAGACAGCATAACCTTTTGGAGGAACATGTCTAGCGAAGTAAGGAACTAATAACTTTATAATGTCTTTAGCTAGAGAATGTTTTGATCTGCTGGAGGTGCTCTCCGCCATCTTGTGCCAACGCTACATTGCTCTGGTGGAGGCACATTAAAGGCAGGGAGGGCCCTGAGTGGCAGCTGTTCACACAGACATACATGCACGCCGCCCCGGCTTTGTAAACAAGAGACTGGAGAACAACACAGAGAGATGGTGTGTGACGTCATACCATAGTCTAGTATCATAGTAACCTAAAAACTTTCCTTTAGTTCTTTACATCATTATTTTTTTTTAGATATTTCTATCTAAAATAATGATATTTCTCTTGCTTCTCCTTTAAATTATTTGAAATGTCTTACGAATTATTAAAAATTAGATTTTAGTGCTGCATGCATGTGTACTCCATGCATCTTTGAATACCACAGATTCTGTATTGGATTTAGGCCTGGGCTTTGACTAGGCCCTTTTAACACAGAGATATGCTAATCCTCTGTGAAGCTCTACCACAATCTCACGTGTTGTGCAGCCAAAACCTTCTAGGATTACCTTCCATCAAACTCTATCCTTGCTGTTAAAAGCATCCCCCATAGCATGATGCTGCCATCACCATGTGTTACCACTGTGTAACACGAACTGTATACTTTGCTTTTATGCCAAACTACTTCAATCTTGGCCTCATCTAACCACAGCATATTATTCCACGTGTTTGCTGTGTCCCTACAAGGCCTGTAGCAATCTGCAAAACAAGCATCTGGAACAACTTTTTATTTACCTTCTAAAATGACCAGATTTTTACTGTATTTTTATTACAGCCTGCAGATTGTATTTACAAACACTAGATGGCACTACTCACCTTAAATACCTAGACCTAAATAAAGAAGTCATGCAACATGAAGGTCAATCCAAACACCCTTATAGAGAGTAAGGACTCTTAAGCCAAAGCGGAAGTGTGTCAGCGGTCACGATGATAAGTGCTGTCCGAATAGTGCACTCAGTAAGGAAAGAGGTAGGAAAAATAGCCTGCATGCTCCCTAACGTAGCTAGTTTTGCCTTGGGACATTGCGACGACCCTTACCGGCGATTGTGATGTAATAATCGGGAGCTTTTTGAAATGACTTGTTTTCCAGACACAAACAAAACTTTACTTATTGCCAAAAATGGCTGGATGTTTTTTTCAGTGCCTGCACTGTTTCTGGAAGCCATAGAGACCAAAATGGAAGTACAAAAACATGCAAAAATTTAATTTTGCATAATAGGTCCTCTTTAACAGTAATGAGTTACTTTGTGTTGATCTATCACATAAAATCCCAGGTAAATAAACTGAAGATTGAGAGTGAACCTTGATTAAATGTGTAGCAGTCCAACGGAGCCAAATACTTTTGTAAGCGATGTTAGGTTAATAGTTACTTTGTCATTCTGACATCTCTGAACGAGTTTCTCACCATGCTCAGATGTGTGTGAGGGTCCAGGAACGGTGAGCAGCAGCTCTCTGGGAGCAGCAGAGAGAACTGACACTGAACATCCAACCTGTGTGCTGCTGGAAGCTGACAGCAGAGCTGTGGTGGTGACGGTGACGGTACCGTTGCTGTTGCTCACCCTGGTGGTGTTGTAGAGGGACAAGCTGAGGTTCTGCTGTGGAGCAGTCAGTGTTACAGTGGGAGCAGGTCGACCTGTGGCTGAACAGGACACAACTGACCCTGCAGGAGAGCTTGATGTGCTGACATCAAGGACGGGTCCATGCAGCTCTGGACAGAGAACAACCAGATAATATTAAACACCTGTTACCTCGGTATAAGGTAGTTAACATCACCTGGAGATGTTGTGGTGCTCCACAGCATGTCCTCACCAGAGAGTCTGAGGCAGGTCCTGCCTATCAGGGCTCCTAGAGGATAGGTGTTAAACAAACATCTATAGCAGCCTTCATCCTGCTCCGTCACCTTCCTGATCACCATGGAGCAGCTCTGCAGACCTTTATACTGAAAATCCATCTTTTCCTCCAGACCAGCACTCACCCTTGAACCAAATTTCTTGGTGTAGGTGGCCAGATTCATCTCTCCATCAGAGAGGACTTTCTGCCAGGTGACCTGAAGGACTTCTCTGTTTCCAGTGAGCTGACAGCTTAGAGAGGCTTGGTCTCCCACTGCTGCCCACACAGCCTCCTCTGTTTCTATCACAGCAAGCTGACCTGCATGAAGATCAGAATTAAGGCTCTAAATATCAATATCACAACATTCTGGCCAGAAAATGTAGACATTTAAAACTGTTATGGATTAATCTCCTCAAGACAAATGAAAAAATAAAACACAAATGTGACTGTGAAATAGATTTATATGTGGGAAAACATAAATTATTTCACAATTCTGCACTACTTTGCTGTGTTCTACAACATAAAATCCCCATGGGTCGAATTTAATTTTGTGGCTGTAAAGTAAAATGTACAGAAGTCAAAGTGGTGTTAGACGTCTGATGGACGTGCAGATCATGTCTACATTAATTCTGTCTATTCAAGACCCAACTGGACGTCTAATCATGACCCCGTCTTATACGTCAATACCACATTCAATGTTTGGATGTCAGACTGGCTATTCTGTGGAGTTCATAGACTTCCAAGACAGGTGAAGGTTTACAGTTTTATTTTCTAAGTGTAAATTTATTCCGAATATAAAAGATTTATTTATTTGAGATGGGACAGTGCACATTAATTAACATGAGTTCTAAAGTTCACATGTAAACATGCCAGAGTTAGCCATGGAGGCTAATTTTCATCAATAGTCTGAGGATTAAACATCATTTAACTATTTATTATTGAGGGTGTTATTTTTTCTTCCTCCTTTTTATCACTTCTTTTGTTAATTTCTTAAATTATTATAATTTACTATTCATTTTTTCCAAAAAACTCTTGTTTTTACATACAGGCTATACACACTCATGTACAGTAGGTGGCGCTATGTACCTGTAAAGTTGTTTGTGTTGCAGCAACATATTTCCACTTGTTTGTTTACGTAACGATATAACCGTCACTTCTCAGTAGAAAACACTTTGCAAACAAATAAAACAATTATGTCTCCAAGTCCTTTCTCTAAAACACAAAGTAAAGTCCACTTTTAAAGACGGCTGGTTGTCTGTAAATTTGTTACTTTCTGTTTTACCGCAAATTTAACTAAATTCACCGTGTTGAACAAACGCGGAAGTTTGAATTCTCCAGCTGGTCCTGTAAACATTTAAGACATTTTAGAGCTCTTTAACAGTTTTCATCGATTACATCTCCGTAACTTTGCGCATTTAACGCATTTGCGGATACTTATGTTCCTTCTTATTAATTTTTGTTGCACTATTATAAAGTATTTTATTATAAACTGACCGGAAATGGGTCCAATGTCCACGTGGGCTAGGATTCGAACCGGGGACGTACGGTCACGTCAAGAAATGAGGGTTATATGTACATTGGTCACGCGCATTACCCACGCAGCCACCTCGTTTATCACCAACAGCACCAACAACAAATGATTTAACTGGTAAATAAAATGAAATAAAATAAAAAGAGACAAAAAACAACTAGATGAATGAATAACTTCTCACCTGTGTGAAGGACGCTGCTGAAAAGAATAAAACTGAGAACAGCAACTTCCATTGTTGACTTCAAACTCCAGCTGCTCAATCCCAGACGTGCGTATGGCGTCATTACGTTCCCATGTATGGATAAAATCAGAATAAAAATGGCGTCAAGTTACATGGATGTGTTCTGCAATAAGAGTGTTAGTGGCTCCACAGACGGAGTCAAGAGTTAAACTTTACCTGCAGAGAAAGCATGAAGGCTAAATTTGGACTGAAAAAAGCACAAACACACACAATTTTTTTTCAAATACCAACTGTCTGGTTATTAAACAGATAAATAAAATAACCTCTTCTGTAAAAAAAAAAAAAATCCCCCCCCCCCCCCCCCCCCCCCCCGTATTTACAAACAATCCTCAGACTAAAAGTCGCTCCTAATGACATGATTTTAGGAAAAATCTTTGAATTTTACAACGGTAAGATAAACGTTATGCAAAAAGCATCTTAGGCTTTAAGAGAGCTCCTAAAGTGGAAAAAATGTTAGGAGTAGTGAGAAGGACTTTTAGCGAGCCTAAGTGTCTTAAGCAGAAAGATGGTGGAAACAGAGATAACTATCTGGCTGATCCACCCCCTAAACGTGGAGGAAATGCGGGCATAAACTTAATCGTATAAGTATTAATAAGATAAACCTTACAATTCTCATAGAGGGAAATGAATTATTTTCAGCGGCTGTAGCAACAATTTTATTTATCATTTATTTATTTAGGATAAATAGATATGAAAAATATTAATCCTGATAATCCTGAATTAAAAATTGCAAAAAAGGAACAAACAATATAGTACAGATGCATTTTATAGTATTTACAGAATGCTCTCAATAATAAGCATTTTTAATAAATGGAAAAAGTCGCAGAAAAATACATAAATAAATGCACACTCTAGACAAGATAAAACATATGAGAAAGCATTTTCTCTACTGTACATAACGTCAGTAGCCTAAATGTTCATATGAAGTTTGCTTGTGTGGTGCCATCTCTGGCTTTGGATTACTGCACAGAGCGCTTTACCTTCCAGGCTGGTGTGTAAAAGCACCAAGACAAGCAGAGAAAAAGATGCATTGATCTGTGCCTCAAAGTCCGCCTGTTTGCGCCGTGATCGAGGGATCCAATTTAACTTTCAACACTCCTTGGTTTCTTGTACATCTCATGTTGTTGTTTTTGCTAAAATACGACTTCTTTATAACAGCAAGCAATCACAATAAAATAACAAATATATCTTGTAGTAAGATGAACAGTATGGCAAGTAAACATAGCAAGAAATTCAAAATGACCATAACGAGCAGATTAAAACAAATGTTATCCTTACGAAACCTTGTAAGTTTAAAGTCAACCAGACAAAGATAGAATACCATGACAAAAAACAATATGCCCACTAATACAGGGACATTAAAAAAGTTATATACTATTGAAAAGTTTAGATCAGTCTATCAGTTTGCAGTAATTTCTTGCATAGAGAAGGCTGAACAGGAAAATATCACTTAACGAAATACTTTGCCATGTTTAATCCAGCATCTGAATTTTAGTTAAAGGCTCCTATAGGGACAGTGGTTGCACCAAAAGTTGGTTTCAGATTTCTATTTGTAAAGAGTTGGAAAGCCATCATTGTCCTTCCACTTCATTACTATGCACTGCATTGTGATGCCCTGACAAAAAAAACATCAAGAAACAACAAAGGGTTTGTGATTGTAATGTGACAAAGTGGGAAAAAGTTCAAGGGGTGTGAATACTTAGCATGGCGCCATAATTCAGCTCATTTATCTTCAGAACTGTAACCTTTAAACCATGTACAAGCTCATTTAAAGAAGTATGTGTTAATGTTTCTCTAAAAAGGAAGAGTAAAGACTTGACGGCTTAATAAATTAGTAATTTATGACGTTTAAAGCCGAATCTTCAAGTCATTTTCTATCTTTAATAAAGAATATTAAGGTAAACCTGGCTAGGTCAATAAACTGTACTATCTCACATTCCGTAGATATCCATGAAACTAATTTAAACATGGAGAAATTTCTCATGGTTTCGACCACAGATGGGATAAAAACCCAAACCAACTGATGCATGTTAAGGTTTTAGCTAAAGGGAAAGTTGCAGGTTTTAAATTTAAAAGTCTGCATTGTAACACAATGAAATCAAAGTTATGAAATAATTTTACATGCATGATATTGTTATTTTGTTCATAATGCACAGTTAATTAACCATCAACTCAGATTTCATTTCACTCACATTCTAAACCTTCATTTTCATTAAAACAACCTTTTTTTGCCACTGAAGGGGGTGTTTTAATGTGTTTTCTTGCTAGATGTTTGTCTCATTGATAAGCTGCATTCGTGAGGTTTTGATCCTTTAAGTAGATCTGTCAGATGACCTACACTGCCAAAAGAGAACTAAAAATAAGTAAAATTTTCTTGAAATTAATGTATTTGTTGTTGATTCGAGCAGGTAAATAAAATTATTTGCCAATGGAATTTGTATTTTTACCCCTAAAATAAGATCATTAGATATACTTCACTTGAAATAAGATGACGGAGATGAATTGTGCCTATTTAAAGTGCAAAAATCTTATTCCATTGGCAAATAATCTTATTTACCTGCTCAAATCAAGGAAAAATTATGTAATTTTAAGAAATCATTTCTTATTTTGAGTTCTATTTTTGCAGTGCAGATTGTTCATCCAAACCTGGTAAATGAAATGTAAACATTTTAAATCAAAAAGACAATAAGTCTATAAATGTGAGTGTTTGAAAGACTTCACCGTCATCAGTGTCATGAGTTGTTCTGACGAAACCGAACGCAACCACACACACACAGCTTCGTTTTAAGAGTTTTATTGCCGATGACTTGTGGAGGATGAGAAACAGAGAGTCTTTACCGGGATGGAGCAGGTGGATGGTGAATGCAGGAGCAGGCAGACGGGAGGAGGCTGGAGGACCGTGGGTGAGGCGAGGGAGGAGAGCAGCAGGGAGCAAAGCCTTTCATCAAATGAAGATGAGAGGATGAGAGACGGAAGGGAAGAGGAGACTGAGGTGAGCTTTTATAGTAGGGCTTGCAGGTGGATTGAGTCCAGGATGATTAGAGCACGACAGGTTGTGGTGTTTACTGGAGAGTGCAGATGGGGCTTTATGGGAGGAGGAAGGTGCTGGAAGATGTTCCGGGTGCAGCAGGCAAAAACTGCACCCTGACAATCAGATGCCTCTGTGAGCTCAGGAACGGTGCCCAGCAGCTCTCTGGGAGCAGACAGTAGCTCATGAGAGACACATTCCTGTCTATTAATAAAGCAGTATAGCTCTGGTTGAACGAATTGGAGACATAAAAAAACAGAAAGAAAAGTGTATTAAAAAGTTTCAATAAACTGTTTCGCTCAGAATTTCCTTTAAAAGACACGTGCAATGTGCTGGTGAAGATTCTCAGTCATCCAGGTCATGGTCATTCCAAAAAAAAAAAAAAGTAAAAAACAAAGCAACTGGACTTGTTTTTCGTAGTTCAAGACGTTTCGCTTCCTCTCCAGGAAGCGTTCTCAATTCAAAAACTCCAAATTACTCCAGACTTTTTGACTTGGGAAAGCTTCCTGGAGAGGAAGCAAAACGTCATGAACTATGAAAAACAAGTCCAGTTGCTTTGTTTTTTACTTTTTTTTGGAACTTTAAAAGACACATTTACAGTTTTGAGCAAAAGGTTTAAATTACCTCTCAGATATTGATAAATGTTTACCAGCTGACTTTATTGTAATCTTTTAATTTAAACAACAGTTTACTTTTCTTTTGAACATTGACTCATTTTCAGTCTGGTACTTGAACCCGACCATTACTGCAAACTCTGTAGCTCTAGAAATATAAGAAAGTGGAACAGTCGAGTACATTAACAAAGTTTCAAGCAAACACTTTCAATTCAGATTCTATAAGTTCATCAATATCCTGTAATGTCCTCTAAAACAAAACATTCCTAGTAATGAGATATTTTCTTGGGAAGAAAGATGATTACGGTGCAGAAATCTGTGGCCCTTCTCTTCCACTCAGTTTGATTCTCCAGAAAAGCTTTGGACTAATTAGTGTTTGCACTTTTAATGACGACACAGTGATTAGGGCTGATGGATGCTGATTATTTCCACCCTCCTTCTTTTTGTACAGTTTCATAAGCAGCTCCCAGTCCCCTGATTCTTGCTACAGTAGAAGGTTGGGTTCGGCTAAAGAAAATTAGTCCAGGATAAAACACTTTAAAACTAGTAATAATTTTGTTTTAATTTGTTCTTGGTGCTTAACTGTCTGAGTGCCAAAAGACCACAGATGCAAAATTAGTTGTGACAAACTGTAGTGTTTAAACAATGAAGATCCAGAAACAAGGCTATTAGCCGCGTCATGTTACCACACACCTTGTTGTGTTTGTGCCATAATCGGTCGTAGCACACCAGCACCGCTTGTGTGCATATTTTTATTAATGGTGCATATAGGACTTAAAAAGGGTTTCTAAAAAAAAGCACCACAGATAATGTTCATTTTGCTGTTTAACCAGAGTCTCTATAGCTGGGTGTGACATCGTTGCGCCTTCTGTCCAGTCGTTCACATCTAGTGAATCCTCCATCTAAGCCATTCAATCAGCTGCTGGGATGGTGATTTTCATCAGTTGTCCAAGATGTTATTGATTTCTAATTTAGGAAATTATCCTTTGAGATTTAAAAAAAAAAACCAATTAAAACCAGCATTGCGTTGAAATTATGAAAAACTATTTTCATCATGAAAAGATAAAAAAAAACATTAAAGAAACCCAACAATAATTTATTGTCCTTCAACCTTTGATTTCAGTTTTGACGGCTTCATCTCTTCCTCCACAGACTGGTGGGTTAGTTATTCCTGCTTTAACTTTTTCATTGATGCGTCGTCTGCACTCGTTTATTGTCACGGCTACCACTGGGCGTTCCTCCACTCTGAAAATAAGAGAGAACATCTTTATGTTAAACGGAGCAAAGTGAGATAAATCTGATTAAAACATCAGATCAGAAGAAGCTTTTGTGACAAGTTAATTATTTAAAATGTTCCAAACTTGAAGGGTAAATAAATCTGCAGAGCTTAAAATACAAAAAGACATGAGTAGTAAATGTAAATTAACCTTTAAAAACGGGTGAAAAAAAACAAGAGAAAGCAGAATTGATGTTAGTGTAAATGAGGAATAACAAAATAAAAAGGCTCTTACAGAGGTTTGTCCAGTGTATATTCAGACTCCTTGTGTGTGTCTCCACTCTCCAATGTCCCTAGAAGCTCATCCATGGCAGATAATTGCTGAGGGTCAAGGTCTTCATCAGATGTTCTGGGTTTCCTTTGATAGAAAATATTATAACCAATCTGTCTGAATGATTTGATAGAACTGACTTATTAAAATGACCTGAAATGACGTGTTGTGAATTAGTGCTAGAGAAATAAAATTGAACCAAATATATTTAAATCAGACCTTCTTGTCAAAGGGGAGTTTTCCTCTCCACTGTCGCCACATGCATGCTTGGTATGAGAATCTGCTGCATTGTCTGAGGGACTCTGCTTTTTTCCTTCAGGATCCATCAGGCATGAATCCAGCGATTTAGGGACTCCACCCAAACATCTGGGTTTCCTTAGAGAGAAAATAATTCAACCAATATGTCTGAATGATTTGATAGAACTGACTTTGTAAAATGCCTTGAAATAACTTGTTGTGAATTGGTGCTATATGAATAAAATATAATTTAAACAAATATATTTAAATCAGACAAACATTCATCCACTGACTGAAAGGTTGAGGTGATAAAACAATCCACTGTGTGGCAGAAGTACCTGTTCTCAGCCTTTTTTCTGAACAATACGGGGATGAAAACAGCAACAGCAGCAACACAGAGCATCACCACCAGTCCAGCGATTACCCAGAATTCTTTTAGGAAACAGGAACAAATGCTGATGTGATCAATTCAAAAGGATAAACATAAATACTGAAACCTGAACATGAACTTCCCAACAAAACTGTATTTTGAACCAGATTCTACATCCAGACCTGAAGAAAAACCTCAGAGATCAGAAAACACATAATCAGTCTATAAATGTGAGTCTCTGAAAGAGTTTCTCACCATGATCAGACGTGTGTGAGGGTCCAGGAACTGTGAGCAGCAGCTCTCTGGGAGCAGCAGAGAGAACTGACACTGAACATCCAACCTGTGTGCTGCTGGAAGCTGACAGCAGAGCTGTGGTGGTGACGGTGACGGTACCGTTGCTGTTGCTCACCCTGGTGGTGTTGTAGAGGGACAAGCTGAGGTTCTGCTGTGGAGCAGTCAGTGTTACAGTGGGAGCAGGTCGACCTGTGGCTGAACAGGACACAACTGACCCTGCAGGAGAGCTTGATCTGCTGACATCAAGGACGGGTCCATGCAGCTCTGGACAGAGAACAACCAGATAATATTAAACACCTGTTACCTCGGTATAAGGTAGTTAACATCACCTGGAGATGTTTTGGTGCTCCACAGCATGTCCTCACCAGAGAGTCTGAGGCAAGTCCTGCCTATCAGGGCTCCTAGAGGATAGGTGTTAAACAAACATCTATAGCAGCCTTCATCCTGCTCCGTCACCTTCCTGATCACCATGGAGCAGCTCTGCAGATCTTTGTACTGAAAATCCATCTCCTCCTCCAGACCAGGTCTCACTCTAGAACCAAATTTCTTGGTGTAGGTGGCGAGGTTCCTCTCTCCATCAGGGAGGACTTTCTGCCAGGTGATCTGGAGGACTTCTTTATCTTCAGTGAGCTGACAGCTTAGAGAGGCTTGGTCTCCCACTGCTGTCCACACAGTCTCCTCTGTTTCTATCACAGCCAGCTGACCTGCATGAAGCTCAGAATTAAGGCTCTAAATATTAATATCACAACATTCTGGCCAGAAAATTTAGACATTTAAAACTGTTGTGGATTAATCTCCTCAAGACAAATGAAAACATAAAACACAAATGTGACTGTGAAATAGATTTATATGTGGGAAAACATAAATTATTTCACAATTCTGCACTACTTTGCTGTGTTCTACAACATAAAATACCCATGGGTCGACTTTAATTTTATGGCTGTAATGAAGTAAAATGTACAGAAGTCAAAGTGGTGTTAGACGTCTGATGGACGTGCAGATCATGTCTACATTAATTCTGTCCATTCAAGACCAATTGGACGTCTAATCATGACCCGTCTTATACGTCAATACCACATTCAATGTTTGGATGTCAGACTGGCTATTCTGTGGAGTTCATAGACTTCCAAGACAGGTGAAGGTTTATTGTTTTATTGTCTAAGTGTAAATTTATTACGAATATAAAAGATTTATTTATTTGAGATGGGACAGTTAACACGAGTTCTGAAGTTCACATGTAAACATGCCAGAGTTAGCCATGGAGGCTAATTTTCATCAATAGTCTGAGGATTAAACATCATTTAACTATTTATTATTGAGGGTGTTATTTTTTCTTCCTCCTTTTTATCACTTCTTTTGTTTTCTGTTTTAATATTATCCAATGTATTAAATTATCATAATTTATTATTCATTTTTGCCAAAAAACGTTTGTTTTTACATACAGGCTATACACACTCATGTACAGTAGGTGGCGCTATGTACTTATAAAGTTGTTTGTGTTGCAGTAACATGTTTCCACATGTTTGTTTACGTAACAATGTAACCGTCACTTCTCAGTAGAAAACACTTTGCAAACCTATAAAATAATAATGTCTGCAAGTCCCTTCTCTAAAACAGAAAGTTAAGTCCACCTTAAAGACGGCTGGTTGTCAAAATGTGTTACTTTCTCTCTTACCGTGAATTTAACTAAATTCACCGTGTTGAACAAACGCGGAAGTTTGAATTCTCCACCTGATCCTGCAAATATTTAAGAGCTGTTCAACTATTTGTCACCAATTAAATCACTGTACCATTGCGCAATTAACGCATGCGCGGATACTTTTTATTTTTAATTTTTGTGGCGCTATTATAAAGTATTTATTATAAACTGACCGGAAATAGGTCCAATGTCCACGCGGGCTGGGATTCGAACCGGGAACGTACGGTCACGTCAAGGAATGAGGGTTTTATGTACATTGGTCGCGCGCGCTACCCACGCAACCGCCGCGTTTTCCACCCCCAGCACCAAAACAAATGATTTAACTGGTAAATAAGATTAAATAAAATTTAAAATTACAAAAAAACAACAACTAGATGAATGAATAACTGCTCACCTGTGTGAAGGACGCTGCTGAAAAGAATAAAACTGAGAACAGCAACTTCCATTGTTGACTGCAAACTCCAGCTGCTCAATCCCAGACGTGCGTATGGCGTCATTGCGTTCCCATGTATGGATAAAATCAGAATAAAAATGGCATCAAGTTACATGGATGTGTTCTGCACTAAGAGAGTTAGTGGCTCCACAGACGGAGTCAAGAGTTAAACTTTACCTGCAGAGAAAGCATGAAGGCTATGAAAAAAGAAAAAACACACACACACACAATAAATGAATAAATAAATATTTTTTTAATTAACACTTGTCTGATTTGTAGATAGATAACTATAATAAAATTAGACCTACTGTAAATTATAATTTTGCATTCCAGATTTCTATCCAATAATAAAAATGCTTTGTGCTGTTTTCTTTTTTTGTTTGTTTGTTTTTTTGCACAGAGGGGAGCTTGTTTCATTTAAAGGCCAGTTGCCGTATTTACAAAGAATCCTCAGACTAAAAGTAGCTCATAATGACGTGATTTTAGAAAAAATCTTTGAATTGTAAGCTTTTTCTTTGAATTTTACCGCGGTAAGATAAACGTTATTCACAAAGCATTTTAGGCTTTAAAAGAGCTCCTAAAGTGAAAAAATGTTAGGAGTAGTGAGGAGGACTTTTAGCGAGCCTAATTATCTTAAGCAGGAAGATGGTGGAAACAGACATAACTATCTTGGCTGATCCATCACCCTGTTAGCAGGCACACACCTGTTTGTAAAACGAATTAATTAATTTGTCATTTTTGTGATTAAATCTCAGTAATGGTTTAGAAATTAAGGTAAGTAACAAACCTGGAGCTTTATTGCAAAGCTTGACTTTAGCGAGAAACTGAAGGACTCCTTTTCCCAACACTGATGACAAAAACTGCTCTTTCTCACTAACTTAGCGCTGGATAAACATAATCCTTGGCCAAAACTGGCAGCAGCATCGATTTGCTTTTTGTAAACTTAAGGAAAATATAAAACATTGAAATAAAAAATGTCGGTTTGAACTTAAATGTTGCATACATCAAGTTATTCAGTTCAAAGTAAATAATAAAAAAATAAGTATCTACATGGATCCCTGATTATAACTTTTTAATTTTCTTTAAAGCCTGAATGGTGTCTACTGCTCTACTGTAATGTTGTTTTAAAATGTTTATAAATGAAAGATTAAAATTTACTTTTCTCTTTATATATGAGCAGAAAACCTGACAGGTTCAGGAAGTATAAAACAAGTTCTGATGAGTAGTTTGGACCCAGCCAAGGCCCTGAAATGCACATGCAGCCTTTAACATCGGCACTAAGACAGCTCTCTTTCTGGTTTTTGCAGCTGAATTTTGGTGTAAATGTGTTTGAGTCCCAGATATTAGAACAACACAATAATAAATCTGACCTATAGGTTATACAAGCATCTATCTAAGTCTGTGCTGTTAAGCAGCAGCATAGTGTTAACGGTTGTTCTCTGTGCGGAAGGTTTTATTTAGAAAAGAACAAGACCTATGTAGTGGATGGAGCTAGAACTCTTTGGCCAAAGAGCGCTAGTTTGGTTTAATCTGACCAAAGGACGTTCTTACAGGACACATCTTTTTCAAACTGTCCTTAGCATCTATTTACACCAATTATTATTATTTTTAGATGTACCTGTCTTTCAAGAGCAGCGCCTGGTCTGGGAGTTCACCACTGGGTGGCGCTAGAATTACATTTCTGATCAATTAAATATTTCCTTCCTTAACATGATCTTTTCCAGCTTCTGTGTAGCTCCCATTGCATGATCTGAAGTAGGATCCAAAATGTTTAACAGCCGCTGTAAGTTTTTTTTTATAGTTAAGAAGCGATTGCTTGTCAGCTTTTAAACGCCTCTAGTAAAACAAGGAATCAGATGTTGGAGTAGTTTCCTTGGTGGGTCAGAGGGTGGAAAGCCTCACCAACAGGTTAAATGATCTGGGGTTCATGTTCTGGTGGAGGTGATCCAGCGTTGATGCTTACCGTCATTGCCGTTGAGATTAAGGTAGTCTTTGAATCAGTCCTTGTTGTTATGCAATAAATCCAGCATTTTATTGCAGCACTTAATATGTTGGCTGAAAGTGTAGAGAGTAGAGGACAGGGTGATGTGAGCCTGTAACATGTGTAGGACATCACAGGCTGTTGCTGCATTGGGGGAGGGTGAAACATACACCGTTATCTTGATAACGTGTCTATATGTGGTAAATTATATGGCCTCATGCTAGTAGTTCAATGTCCTCTCTACAGAACCCTTGGTTCCAAATAGATGTAAATTCAAAGTAACTGGGTCCTTAGATTTTCCAGAAAATATGTAATACTCTATACTAATCAAGTTCAACCTCTTTTAAGGAAAACAGATTTATTTCCTTTAGCTTTGTCTGACACTTTCTAGACCTCCTCCTGAGTGATCTCAGTATTCAACATTTCATTTTAACAGCAAGCTCCGTTTCAGCTTCCTGTTTACGTCTCACACAGGATGTCTTTGATGTTTCAGATGCATCTCTGCCCCAGAATAGTTGATTCAAACCACGGCTAGAATAGCTTCTAGAGCACTTACTCAATAAAATGTATTCAGATTGTGACTTTTCTCCAGGAGCAAGAACTCTCAGAGTAAACACATGAATTTTAACCATATGAAACTATTTATTAATGTATTTTCAGGAATAAAATAAGTTATTATATTTAGAATAATCTAGAAATGAGCACTTTAAAAAAAAAGTTAAATGCAAATTCATAACAATTGTTTCCATTCTATATCTAGTGTAGGTAGAAACAATTTTAGAATAGAACTTTGTTCAAATGTCATTTTCTTGATCTAATTTCAGGATTTTTAAGTCATATTTAATCAATTAGAGTATATATATTTCTGTAAGTCAAATTAAAGGCATCTTGTGAAAATAATATTTTTATGGGCTATGATGGCGGTACAGGTTACTGCTGCAGCTAAGGTGCTCCGGTTAATTTAGTTCGTTTTTGTGTTTTATCATGTTATCACCACTCCAAGCTCTAATACAATACAGGAGAGAGGAGCTGTTAGAACTGCGACCCAACCTGGACCGTAGAATCCAGACTTTATTCACCTCGACCTGCAACGGACAACAGAAACTCCACTGTATCTATTGTTTCCTCCCCGAAAGCCCAGAAAACAGGGTAAGCAGCGAGGCTGGACAAGCAAAGGTACAAGCATCATATCCAGGAACACTTCAGCAACAATCCATGTGACATGTGGAGAGGCATCAGAAACATCAGACTACAAGCACAGCAACAAGCAGCTGAGCAATGACCCGGCTCTCCCTGACACCTTAAACAACTTCTTCACACGCTTTGAGTCTCCAAGCAGCAGGAAACATGAACATCTTCCCCAGTCAGAGGAGCACCATCAGCTTCTCGTCCTGCATCTCCACCAAGTGACCTCTTCCCTGAAAAAGGTAAACACCAACAAGGCCATAGGTCCACACATGGTGTCAGCCCGGACACTTAAATCGTGTGCTGACCAGCTAGCAGGGGTCTTTCTGGACATCTTCAACCTTTCCCTGCAGCTCTGCACGGTTCATCCATCCATCCATCCATCCATCCATCCATCTTCTTCCTCAGGAAACTGAATAGGTCTGGTCTTTCCACTATACCACTAAATAACTTCTACAGAGCTACCATAGAGAATGTCTTATGTATCAGTATAATTGTGTGGTACTGGAGCTGCACAGTCCAGGAGAGGAAGGACTTAGCACGGGTGGTGACAACAGTGGGATATCGTCTGCTGAATCGAGACTCAATTTATGCCGATTGAATCCAAAGAAGGGTCAGACGCATCTCCACTGATCCCACCCCCCCATCCAGGCAATAGCTGTTTGCCCCTCTCCCATCAGGAAAATGCTTCAGAAGCCTCAAAGCCAAAACAAATAAACTTAGTTACAGCTTCTTCCCAAGAGCTGTGAGGGCAATTGCCCCCTGATGGGAGACTGCAGTCAAATGCTTTAAAATCACCCGTTCTAGCCCGCTATACGTTACAATCACCTTAATGTTACTTCCCACTGCCCAGTATCATCTCTGTATATCTAAATGCACATTTCTGTAAATAAAGCAGTACAGCAACAATAATTTCCAAGCATGGTATAATAAGGGAATAGCTTCTTCACAGCACCAGGGGGATTTCTTACCGTTAAAACAAATGTATTCCTTACAAAATCTTCAAATTTAAAGTCAAGCAGACAGAGCTGCAGAATACCATGACAAAACATACCAGCTAATATAAGGACATTAAAAAAGTTATGTGTTATTGCAAAGTTTAGATCAGTCATTCAGTTTAAAGCTATTTCTTGCATAGATAAAGCTGATCAGGAAAATGTCGCTTAAAGAAATACTTTGCCATGTTTAAACCAGCATCTCATTTTTAGTTACAAAGGCTCCTATAGGGACAGTGGCTGCACCAAAAGTTGGTTCCTCAGAGTATCAGCTTTTCAGATTTCTATCTGTCTATCGAAGAGTTGGAAAGCCATCATTGTCCTTCCACTTCATTACTATGCAATGCATTGTGATGCTCTGACAAAAAAACATTAAACAACAACAGGGGTTTGTGGTTGTAATGTAACAAAGTGGGAAAAAGGGCTGTGAATACTTCGCATGGCACCATAATTCAGCTTATTTATCTTCAGAACTGTAACCTTTAAACCATGTAGAACTAGCTGATTTGATAATGTATGTGTGAATGTGCCTCTAAAATCTTAAGAAAATACTCATTTATGGTGTTTAAAGCCATCTCTTCAAGTAATTTTCTAGTTAGTAAACCTGGTTTGGTAAAAATCTGTATTATCCTACATTCAGTAGATATCCATTAAACTGAAACAAACATGAGGAAGTTTCTCATGTAGTTGACCACAGATGGGATAAAACCCCAAACCAACTGATGCATGTTAATGTTATATCTAAAGGGAAAGTTGCAGGTTTTAAATGTAAAAATATGCACTGTAACACAATGACATCAAAAAGTTCTGAGATAACTTTACATGCATGATATTGTTCTTTTATTTGTAATACATAGTGAATTATCCAACAACTCAGATTTCATTTCGCTCACACGTTCTATACCTTCATGTAGAGTTAAAACAGCCTTTTTGCCACTTAAGGTGTTTTAATGTGTTTTCTGGAGTTTTCTTGAAATATTAGCTCATGAGAGCCACATTCCTATCTATTAATAAAGCAGTACTTAGGTCCTAATTGAAAAAATTGGAGAAATAAAAAAAATTATTTTATTAAAATGTTTGAATAAGCTGTTTTGCTCAGGTTTTCCCTCAAAACACACGTCTACAGTATTAAGCAGGTTTGAATTACCTTTTAGATATTGATGATTTTTTTACCAGCTGACTTCATTGTAGTCTTTTAGTTTTGTATTTAACAACAGTTTACTTTTTTTTTAAACATTGACTCATTTCCAGTCTGACACCTGAACCCAACCATGACAGCAAATTCTGTAGCTCTAGAAATACCAGAAAGTGGAAAAGATGAGTACATTAAGAAAGTTTAAAGCAAACACTTTCAAACAAAATTGTTTAAGTTAATCAATATCCTTTAATGTCCTCTAAACAAAAACATTCCTTGTTATGAGATATTTTCTTGGGAAGAAAGATGATTACAGTGAAAAAATGTGTGGCCCTTCTCTCCCAACCAGTTTAATTCTTCAGAAAAGCTCTGGACTAATTAGTGTTTGCACTTTTAATGATGACACAGTGATTAGCGCTGATGGATGCTGATTATTTCCACCCTCCTTCATTTTGTAATGTTCATAAGCAGCTCCCAGTCCCCTGATTCTTGCTCTAGAGGGTGTAGCATTCCCTAGATGATTGCTCTGGGGTAGACCGAGAGCAGCCTCCATGTCTTTCCTGTTCAACAGACCCACCATGAATGAGAGTGGGCTATAGGAAAAGGTTGGGCCCAGCCAGAGATAATTTGTCCAGGATCAAATAATTTAAAATTTGCTTCAATTTAGTTTTACTTTGTTGGTGGTGCTTAACTGTCTCAGTGCCAAAAGACCACAGAGCCTCAAAGCAAAATTAATTTTGGGTTGTGCTTTTTAACCTTAAGTTATTTCCATTTTAGCAAATTATTCTTTGAGGTTTAGAAAAAAACAAACCATTAAAACCAGCAATGCATTGAAATTATGATAAACTATTTTATCACAAGGCAAGTTTATTTGTATTTCTCATTCTGCAACGAGACCATTCAAAGAGCTTTACAACATGAAAACATAAAAACACATTAAAAAACTAAATAATAATTTATTGTCCTTCAATCTTTGATCTCAGTATTGACAGCTTCATCTCTTCCTCCACAGACTGGAGGGTTAGTTTGTTTTCATCATGATTAAACTGGTCACAGTTAGATCTTAGTCCTGCTTTAACTTTTTGACCTATGCGTTGTCTGCAGCCGGGGTTTATTATTACCTCTACCACTGGGAGTTCCTCCACTCTGAAAATAAGAGAGAACATCTTTATGTTAAACGGAGCAAAGTGAGATAAATCTGATTAAAACATCAGATCAGAAGAAGCTTTTGTGACAAGTTAATTATTTAAAATGTTCCAAACTTGAAGAGTACATAATTCTGCAGAGTTTAAAATAAAAAAAGACATGGGTAGTAAATGTAAATTAACCTTTAAAAAATGGGTGACAAAAAAAGAGAAAGCAGAATAGATGTTAGTGTAAATGAGGAATAACAAAATAAAAAGGCTCTTACAGAGGTTTGTTCGGTGTATCTTCAGACTCCCTGTGTGTGTCTCCACTCTCCAATGTCCCTAGAAGCTCATTTATGGCTGATGATTGCTGAGAATCAAGGTCTTCATCAGATGTTCTGGGTTTCCTTTGATAGAAAATATTATAACCAATATGTCTGAATGATTTGATAGAACTGACTTTGTAAAATGACCTGAAATGACATGTTGCGAATTAGTGCTAGATAAATAAAATGGAAACAAATATATTTAAAATCAGACCTTCCTGTCAAAGGGGAGTTTTCCTCTCCACTGTCGCCACATGCAGGCTTGGTATGATAAACTGCTGCATCGTCTGAGGGACTCTGCTTTGTTTCTACAAGATCCATCAGGCATGAATCCAGCGAGTTAGAGACTCCATCCAAACATCTGGGTTTCCATAGAGAGAAAATATTTTAACCTATATATGTTTGAATGATTTGATAGAACTGACTTTGTAAAATGCCTTGACAAAACTTGTTGCAAATTGGTGCTATATGAATAAAATAAAAATTAAACAAATATATTTAAATAAGTCACAAACATTCATCCGCTGACTGGGAGGTTGAGGTGATAAAAAATTCCACTGTGTGGCAGAAGTACCTGTTCTTAGCCTTTACAACGATGAAAGCAGCAACAACAGCGACACACAACATCACCACCAGTCCAGTGATCCAACACAATTCTTTTAGGAAACAGGAACAAATGCTGATGTGATCAACTCAACAGGATAAATATAAATACTGAAACCTGAACATGAACTTACCAACAGCTCTGTAAGTTGATCCAGATTCTACATCCAGACCTGAAGAAAGAACCTCAGAGATCAGAAAACAGATCATCAGTCTATAAATGTGAGTCTCTGAAAGAGTTTCTCACCATGATCAGACGTGTGTGAGGGTCCAGGAACGGTGAGCAGCAGCTCTCTGGGAGCAGCAGAGAGAACTGACACTGAACATCCAACCTGTGTGCTGCTGGAAGCTGACAGCAGAGCTGTGGTGGTGACGGTGACGGTACCGTTGCTGTTGCTCACCCTGGTGGTGTTGTAGAGGGACAAGCTGAGGTTCTGCTGTGGAGCAGTCAGTGTTACAGTGGGAGCAGGTCGACCTGTGGCTGAACAGGACACAACTGACCCTGCAGGAGAGCTTGATCTGCTGACATCAAGGACGGGTCCATGCAGCTCTGGACAGAGAACAACCAGATAATATTAAACACCTGTTACCTCGGTATAAGGTGGAGTTAACATCACCTGGAGATGTTGTGGTGCTCCACAGCATGTCCTCACCAGAGAGTCTGAGGCAGGTCCTGCCTATCAGGGCTCCTAGAGGATAGGTGTTAAACAAACATCTATAGCAGCCTTCATCCTGCTCCGTCACCTTCCTGATCACCATGGAGCAGCTCTGCAGACCATTATACTGAAAATCCATCTTCTCCTTCAGACCAGCACTCACCCTGGAACCAAATTTCTTGGTGTAGGTGGCCAGATTAATTTCTCCATCAGAGAGGAGTTTCTGCCAGGTGACCTGGAGGACTTCTCTGTTTCCAGTGAGCTGACAGCTTAGAGAGGCTTGGTCTCCCACTGCTGCCCACACAGTCTCCTCTGTTTCTATCAGAGCCAGCTGACCTGCATGGAATATATTTCCAGAAATAAAGCTTTAAATAGACTTGTGTATTTTTGTAAATCCCAGTCAAAGCTTTCAGGAAAATATAGCTTCAAAATCTAGAAAAGTGATCTGATTTAATTGCGGCAAAAACATTTTAACCACGTCAACAAGCTGGAGATGGAGATCTGTTGAGCAAAATATGACGCATAGAAAGATGAATGACTTCATGCAGCTTGAATGAGATATTTGCTGTTGTTTTCAAGCTAATAATGGCTGCCTAACATAACTGAACACAGATTTTGGTTAACATTTACTATGAACCAATAAATCCAACCGTCATGACCTGGACTCTGCTGATTTTGTGGAACTAGTGTCAAACAGGAGCTCCTTATTTTTAAAAACCAAATGCACTTAATGTTAGACCTGCTGGTTATAGATCGTTCTTCTCTGAAAGTCTGAGTCAAGTGGAGTAAAAGTCAAAATCTGAAATTTAAACACGCTGAAATTACACTAACTTTAAAGTTTGGGAAACTTGTAAGATGATGTCAATGACTTCTTAAGGTTCTGTTATAAATTCACAACATTTGATATTATTGGAAACATGTATTTTTAGAACAACTCACATTACTTCCTTGTTTGACATCATGGGAAAGTAAACAAAAAGTCAGCCAAAATATCAAGTAGAGAACTTTAGACCTCAACAAGTCCCAGGGTACAATGTCCAGCTGATCTCAATTTGGAGAAAGTTTACGTTTGCGCCAAAGTAGGCCTATTAGTTTATTAGTTTATTTTTTGATCCAGAAAGTGAAACTAAGGTTGTTTCACTTTTGGAACTCTATTAAATATCACATATATTTATGTGCCATGAAAAGTTACCCGATTATTATAAAAAAAAAAAAAGACATTCTATTTTTAATCCTCAAATTATGCCGTCTATAGCAGCGCGTCAGTGACGTCATCGATGTTTTAACTTTCGAGTTTTTTTGAGCGGAAAAAAAACCAAGTACCTTCCTCTTACAGATAAACTGATTAATAAACTGTTAAATCAGCATCAAGGTAAATATAAATCTGTTCTTACCTGTCTGAAGAATGGCGTTAATTAAAAACCAGCCGATTAAAAAAGCGGTTCGCATTTCAGCGGTTCTTCATCTGTCATATGTCCTGTTTTGTCTGCTGCTTAGGAGCCGCGCTAAACACAGGCGCGTCTCCTACGTAAAAGCTGACGTCACGAGTCACGTGGTGAGACGGATGAATCAATCCCTCTTTTGTAAAAATCTAGTTAATCGTTATCAGCCGCTCCCAGACCCGCTTTGGTTATGACGTCACGCTGAAATAACACCAGAATTAAACTACTGAATAAATCTCCTTCTTTAAATTACAAACTATCCAGAAACAAAGTTCAAAAAGTTTTAGATGTCAAGTGTCTGAGAACCATGAAATGTTCAGTTTCTCTCTGGTGACTGTTGCTAAGCAACACTCACATTACATGTACTGCTTTTACATAAAACCTATTTATTTACATTGGGTAAAACAGGAAAATGTCAGTTCAATGGGGAAAAATAGAAAATTTGGGTCAAGATTAAACACATTCAAATGCACCACTTCTTTATTGTTGTTATATTTAGATTACCTTTACTTGTTTAAAAGGTATTCACACCCCTCTGTCACATCACAACCACTACCCTCAGTGTACTGTGTTGGGATCTTATTTTAAAGACCAAATTACGGCAGGATTTTCAGAATATTTTGTACAAATACAAATCTGAAAAGTGTAGCAGGCATCTGCGCTCAGCTTGCAGCATGACTTTCAGCAGACCTAACCTGATGAACTTTGGGCTGTTTTGTTAAGAAAATTATGCTAGAGGCACACCCAAAACGAGCTGCTGCTGTAACTACAGTAAAAATAGCTCCTACAAAGCACCGACTCAAAGGGAGTGGAAACAAAGGCGTTCCACACGGTTCAGTATCATCTGCAAAAAAAACAACCTTTATAAACGCGCGTATTTTTCCTTCCGCGCCACAATTACGCACTTAAGGTTTGTGGATGCAGTGTGATGAAGTACTAGGGGAAGGTTTAAAGGGCATGAATACTTTTCACAAGGCACTGTAAGATCTGGGAATTTATCTATAGCTCTATCATCTACATCTAAACTGTAAAAACCAAGACTAGAGGATCAGAGAAACATTTCGCCCCCTCACCTTGAATAACTGACTTGATCTGACTTTAAAGGTGAATAAATCAAAAGCAGACGCATCCTCTTCACAGTCTACACAGTTGACACAATCTCCCAGTCACCTGCAGGAGTTCTCCAATGACACAAACTTTGGAGGCTGTTCCTCTGGAGTCCAGAGAGGTCTTCATGGACTTTATCATTTGTTTTTATAGTTCTTTAAATTATCTTCCCAAATCTGCACCTTTTACCCTATCTGTTGATGTGACAATTCAGTTTCCCCCTTAACAATAAAGTTGTGTTGTTAAATGTAAGGTAAGTTTATTTATATAGCATTTTCAGTAATGTGCCCCTGTGAAAGAATGTGACAATGTTTATGATGGTAAAGGTTACATTTCCATAAAAAAGTCTTTGTACCTAACTGCCTTAAGCAATAAATCATGTTATTATACTGTCATTTATTTTTTTGCAGTCCAGTCGAGATAAGAAAACTTGTTTATACATTTTATTTAAACAAATAGGCATTAACTAAACATACAAAATGCATTTCTGTCACTTTAGGTTAAATAAACCTGTTTAAATTGGCAATTAGACAAAAAGAGTAAGCCTCCATCCAAATACCCCTAAAGTGTTAGGACTCAGGATAAGTGCTGTCTGAATAGTGCAGTGAGTGAGGAAGGAGGTAGGAAAAAGAGCCTGTATGCTTCCTCTTGTAGCTCCTTTAGCATAGGAACATGACATAGAGTATAAGCATAGCCCAAATTAATTAACGAAAATGTCCGGAGAGAAGAGAGCGAACACTTTGTAGTTCAATTTAGGAAGGAAGTAGGCCTGGATTTGACGCGCATCATCCATGAGCGTAGCCTTCATGTAATGATGTCAGAGTTAAATGTCCAAAATCAGCACAGCAGTCCAAAGCTTCTTAGATAGAGCCTGATACATTAGGTCTTCACAGTAACAATTAAAATAAATCAACATCATTTAGTGTTTAGTTCGGGGTCACCAACCTTTTAAAAGCTGGGAGCTACTTCATTGATACTGTCATACGAGGGGCTACCTGTACTGACCTTTGAACTAGAAGAGTCAGAACACACCTTAACTTCATGTAATAAAAATATGTTTTAATGCTGGTGAAGATTCTCAGTCATCCAGGTCATGGTCATCCCAAAAAAAGTAAAAAACAAAACAACTGGACTTGTTTTCCGTAGTTGAAGACGTTTCGCTTCCTCTCCCGGAAGCTTTCTCACTTCAAACAGTCTGGAGTAATGATGAGTAACAAGCTTTATACTGCTGTCCAACAAAGGCCTTGTAATGGCTTAGATAACATGCAAATTCAACCAAAACAGGTCCACCCCTTAGTAATGGGCGGTCGTTAAAGCCATTAAGCCAGCAGATTGGACCGAAACTGGTCCACTCCTCTGTAACGAGGAGTTGTTAGGGTTGTTATTGGCTTGGCTTAAAGGAACAAAGTTTTGATCACCCGAATGAGGGTGAGAGTTAAAGTGATGGTTGGCCAAAATTAATTCTATAGCTGTGTTGTAAGTTTTTGAGAGTTGGAACCTAAGGCCTCCTCCTCTGTTTAAGGTTGGTCTTTCTCTCTTGACGTAGATGGCTTCCTTCACACCCCTTTCAAACCATCTGTCTTCTTTGTCCAAAATGTGAACATTTTGGTCCTCAAAAGAGTGTCCTTTGTCCTTTAGGTGTAAGTGGACAGCAGAGTCTTGTCCTGACGAGGTAGCTCTCCTATGCTGAGCCATGCGTCTATAGAGAGGTTGTTTGGTTTCTCCAATATAAAGGTCAGAACATTTCTCACTGCACTGAACTGCATACACCACTCCGTTCATCTTAGGTTTGGGGGTTTTGTCTTTGGGATGCACCAGCCTCTGTCTGAGGGTCCTGTTTGGTTTGAAATGTACTGGGATTTTATGTTTGGAGAAAATCCTCTTGAGTTTTTCAGAGACTGGTGTTTATTCTTCTCACCATTATGTTCTGCAGCGGGTCTTTTGGATTTTCTTGCTGATTTGACAAAAGTCCAGTTAGGGTTCCCACAGGTTTGAAGGGCATCTTTGACGTGTTTCTGTTCCTTGTGCTTCCCTTCTGTTTTAGTTGGGACATGCTCGACCCGGTGTTGTAAGGTTCTGATGACCGAAAGTTTGTGCTCCAGTGGGTCATAAAGAAGATATTGGTCTGAGTGGGTGGGTTTCCTATACACTTCAATGTTGAGGTTTCCATCTCCTTCCATGTTCACCAAACAGTAGAGAAAAGGTAGCTTGTTGTCGTTGGCATCCTCTCTGGTAAACTTGATGTTGTTGTCCACCGAGTTGATGTGTCTCGTGAAAGCTTCCACTTCTTTTAGCTGGATTTTGACAAGTGTCGTCCACAAATCTAAAC